>NC_069500.1:1398990583-1399155583 GCF_027579735.1 Bombina bombina
GATCACATGGCTATTTATTTATTTATTTATTTATTTATTTATTTATTATCTATTGACTTGCATTTTAGCAAATTAGTGCAGTGTCAGCCACAACTCTACGGGAGAGAGCACAATGTTATCTATATGGTCTACATTAATTAGCAGTCTCTTGTTGTGAAAAGCTAATAAAAAACATGTTATAAGAGGCTGTCTGTTGTGGCTTAGAAGCAGGCAGAAATTTAGAGGTTTAAATGTTATATAGTATATTAATATAACAATGTTGTTTGTGCAAAGCTGGGGAATGGGTAGTAAAGGGGTTATCTATCTTTTTAAACAATAACAATTTTGGTGTTGACTGTCCCTTTAAATCAATCGATTCATCTATCCTGTGCATATTCTGTATTTTAAAAACCATATCTTGATCATAGTTGGCATGTTCACTTGAATTCCTATAATAGCCTCTTCCAGCAGCTGATTCCTTATATCTATCACTTGTTAGTTATATAGTATAAGTATACAGAATGTCCTAGGACCTGATTCACTAAAACTCTCCGGTCTGGCGAGATTCTAATAGATGCGTTGTCAGTATTATGAGGTCTCTCGGGGATTGTTTTAAAGGCAATTTTTTCCTTTTGTATATCATTAAAGGGATTTGAAGTAAGACACTTACTTTACAATATATGGCACAGAAAAATAAGCTGATGATTTCTTATCATGCCGGCCCTGAGTGACAAAATGTCTTTAACAATATTTATTTTTAGAATTTGTTGAATATATATGATAGATTACAAGTGGAGCGAAAAAATGTTAGCGCTATTGTGCGTTAACATCACTCAAACACTGTTAGAAGTGCTTCAATATTTGCACTCATATTCCAATGTCTAAAGTTATTTTATTACTCGAGCAATAGTCTAGTCTGCATAACGTATTGCACTGGTGCGCTTAATCCATGACTTCTCCAGACTAGCCCCTATTTAGTGGAACTCTCTTCCTTGTTCCACAAGACTCTCACCTAAATTTGAAAATTTCAAGCGTTCCTTAAAGGGATATTAAAACCAAATTTTTTCTTTCATGATTCATTTAGCCACCAATCAGCAAGCGCTGCTGAACCAAAAATGGGCCAGCCCCTAAGCTTACATTCCTGCTTTTTCAAATAAAGATTGCAAGAGAATGAAGAAAAATTGATAATAAACGTAAATTAGAAAGTTCCTTAAAATAGCATGCTCTATTTGAATCACGAAAGAAAAAAATTGGGTTTCATATCCCTTTAAAGACTACTGTTGAAGGATGCATACCATACACGCTAACATTTTCTTACCTAAGTTCCTCTCCTGCTTTTGTCATCCCCTTGAACCCCCTTAGCATGTAAGGCTACAAGCCCAGCTGCTTTGCAGATCACCTTCATGAGAGATGATTTACATCTGTGCAACTCTTGGCAGGGCTCGCTACTCATTTGTATCCTATAAATGCTCCCTTGTATATTAGACCTATGTTTATAGCGCTGCCGAATCTGTTGGTGCTCTATAAATAACATAATAATAATACAAAGTCTTTCTCTTCCCATAGCCTCCTATTTACCACAGTTTACTGTAAAAACATTTTTCTGCTGAAGTGTATTAAATTATATACAAATAGATCATTTACCTTTATTTTGTCATTTGAAACAGCTGCCTTTTCCTTTTGAAATTGACACTTATAATGACATTTTGAATGCTGCAGTAATTGGTACAGAGATACAGTAGAACAAATTACACTTCCAGTGTGGGGTGTGCGAGAGATACTAAAATTTTCATTTTCAATTGTTATCTAAGACACAGATAAGATAAGGGAGCCTCTGTGTTTATATAGAGTGATAATATAACAAGTTCTGCTTTCCCTGGAAGCTCAGCCCATTTTAATAGATTTTTATTTCAAAGAGCAAAAATTGTTATTTCATATAAAGAAGCTATCTCTTATACATTTTATACTCTGCAACTGGTATAGCAAATCACTGGAAAACAATATGAAAAACTCATTTTACAGTATATTGTCCTATGATGCTCATCATAATTTTGGATCCTAAGGGCAAGATTAAGTAGCGCGTTATGAGTTTTCAGAACGTGATGTGCTCTTTTTCGTAATCAATTACCATTGCACTGGTATTATAAGTCTTAAAAAATTGCGATTGCGCGCACGCATTCATCTTTTACACAACAATCTTTCCTCACTCGGAGAGTTGTAGTTAACAGTTTTGCGCAACCTAAAAGTTTCACGAAACACTTCAAAAATACATTACAAAGTACAGTTACCCTCATATTAACACTGTCTAATAAAACTTTAAAAAAAATATTGCACAAAAAAGTTATAAGGGCTCAAATATAGGAGATCTCGGGTGTTAGGGAAAAAAAGCTGATACAGGAATTTTAAACTGACATACAGACACATACATAGAGAAACATACATTTAAATGTATAGATATATGTTTAACTTTGGAAATAATGAAAATTAGACATGTGCGTTTTGTTTTCGGATGAATTTTGGCAGATTCAGAGATTCGAATGCATCTGAATTTCCGAATCGGCACCATAACTAAAATCCCAAAACATTCCGAAAATGAATAAATCAGTTTTCCGAATTTTCAGATCCATTCTTTATTCATATTCAGAATTTTTCATTGTTCTAATCTAAACCACAGTTCCCCGACGTCGCTGACACTAACTAAATCACTAAATAATCCTATTAACTCTTAAACCGCCGTTACCCGGCATCGCCGACACAAACTAAACATTTTAACCCCTAAACTGCAGTTCACAAACATCACTGACACTAACTAAACTGCAGTTTATTAAAGTTGCAATTATTAACTAACTAAAAAATTTAAAAATAAATACAAGCTTACCTGTGAAATAAAAATAAAACCTAAACTTACATTAAAACCAAACATTACAAAAATAAAAACTACAATTACAAAACATAATAAACACTATAATTACAAAAAATTAAAAAACTACTATTACAAAAAATAACAAACGAAATTACCCAAAATAATAAAAATTATTCCTATTCTAATACTCGGTTTAAAAAAAAAAAAATAACACCCCAAAATAAAAAAACCGCTAATATATAATAAACTACCAAGGGCCCTTAAAAGGGCCTTTTGTAGGGCTTTGCCTTAAATTTAACAGCTCTTTTGCAAAAAAAACCAAAAAAAAAAAAACCCTAACATTACAAACCCCCAACCCACAAAATAAAAAAACCTAACTAAAAAAAAACTAATCTGCCCATTGCCCTGAAAAGGGCATTTGTATGGGCATTGCCCTTAAAAGGGCATTCAGCTATTTTTTGGTCCATTAAAAGCCCTAATTTAAAAAAAAAACACCCCAAAAAACTAACACTAATCCCAAAATCGGTACTCACAGTTGCTGAAGTCCGGCAAAAGATCCCAGCGGCGAAGCATCTTCATCCAGGCGGCTCCATCTTCATCCATTGCGGGAACGGTATCTTCTTCATCCCTGCAGATGCGGAGCGGTCGATGCGCAGAGGCGGAGGTCCAGATGGAGGTCCATCGGTCCGACGTGGAGGTCCTCTTCATGCGATCGTCCGCCGCAGACTGAGGATTCAATTTAAGGTACCCCTTTTATATTGGGGTACCATTGCATTCCTATTGGCTGAAAAATTAAATTCAGCCAATAGGAATTATAGCTGCTTAAATCCTATTGGCTGATTTGAACACCCAATAGGATTTAAGCAGCTCTCATTCCTATTGGCTGATTCAAATCAGCTCTTTTTCGACCCATTACAAATAAAAAATGCCTAATCTAAAAAAAAAAAAAAAAAAAAAAAAACCCAAAGATAAAAAAAATCTCATTACAAAAAAAAGGTAATTATCCAAAATAATAAAAATTATTTGGTGGGGATGGGGGTTTGTAATGTTAGGGGGTATTTGTTTTTATTTTTTGCAAAAGAGCTGTCAACTTTAGAGTAATGCCCTACAAAAGGCCCTTTATGGGCCTACAAAAGGTAATTTATTATAGATTAGTTTTTCTTAATTTTGAAGTGTTTTTTTTTTTGTTTTGTTTTTTAAACAGGGTATTAGAATAGGAATAATTTTTATTGTTTTGGATAATTTCGTTTGTTATTTTTTGTAATGGTAGTTTTTTTATTTTTTTGTAATTTTAGGTTTTTTATTTTTGTAATGTTAGGTTTTATTAGTGTAAGCTTAGGTTTTATTTCACAGGTAAGTTTGTATTTATTTTAACTCGGTAGTTAGTAAATAGTTATTATGTAACTAGCTTAGGGTTTATTTTTATTTCACAGGTAAGTTTGAATTTATTAAATAGGTAGTTAGTTAATAATTGTAACTTTAATTTAGGTTTATTTAAATTATTTTAAAGTTCGGGGGTGTTAGGTTTAGGGGTTAATATAGTTTAATTCAGGTTGTTGCGATGTGGAGGTTTAGTTAGTGTTTAGTCGGTGTTGGCAATGTCGGAGAATGGCGGTTTAGGGGTTAATAGCTTTATTTAGTGTTGGCGATGTGGGGGCGTGCGGTTTAGGGGTTAATAGGTTTAGGTAGTGTTGGCGAAGTGGGGGATGGCGGTTTAGGGGTTAATAGCTTTTTTAGTGTCGGCGATGTGGGTTAGTAAAAGTTAGTAAATAGTAATATTGTAACTATCTTAGGTTTTATTTTTATTTCACAGGTAAGTTTGTATTTATTTTTAAATAGGTAGTTAGTTAATAATTGTAACTTTAATTTAGGTTTATTTAATTATGTTAAAGTTCGGGGGTGTTAGGTTTAGGGGTTAATAAAGTTTAATTTAGGTTGTTGCGATGTGGGGGGCGGCCGTTTAGGGTTAATAGGTTTAGTTAGTGTCGGCGATGTCGGGGAACTGCGGTTTAGGGGTTAATAGGTTTAGTTAGTGTTGCTGATGTTTGAGAACGGCAGTTTAGGGGTTAATAAGTTTAGTTAGTGTCGGCGATGTTTTGGAACTGTGGTTTAGGGGTTAATAGGTTTAGTTAGTGTTGGTGATGTTTTGGAACTGTGGTTTAGGGGTTAATAGGTTTAGTTAGTGTTGGAAATGTTTGGGAACTGTGGTTTAGGGGTTAATAGATTTAGTTAGTGTTGGCGATGTTTGGGAACGGCAGGTTAGGGGTTAATAGGTTTATTTAGTGTTTAGTTAGTGTTGGCGATGTCGGGGAACGGTGGTTTAGGGGTTAATAGCTTTATTTAGTGTTTGCGATGTGGGGGGTGCAGTTTAGTGGTTAATAGGTTTAGGTAGTGTTGGCGATGTTGGGGGGACGGTGGTTTAGGGGTTAAAAGCTTTTTTAGTGTCGGTGATGTGGGTGGTGGTGGCGGCGGTTTTAGATAATTTTGTTTCGGCAATCGCCGGCATATTAGTTTTATTGTTTTTTCGGATCCTTTCTTTTTTCAAATCCATTCTTTATTCATATGCATTATTCTATTCTAAACTTCAGAATAGAATAATGCATATGAATAAAGAATGGATCCGAAAAAACGATTGGATACGAAAAAAAATATTTAACTTAACATAACTAATTTGCTGAAACTATTTTTTTTTTTTTTAAACTTAACTAAACTAATTTGACGAAAATAAATTATTTATTTAAATAATGAAAATGAAATTAAACAAATTTTTAAGCGTTGCATATGACTAATGAAGATATTTCACATTACTATATGCACATTAAACAATATTTCAGAGGGATTTCAAGGAGAATACGTGATGGTCTTTACGCAACATATTAGTTTTTTTTGTTTTTCTATTTGTCTTCTCTATTGACTTCATGGGGAATACGTGAACGTGCACGCGATTTTGCGGTTTGCATTATAACAAATAGGTTATTTTGCAACTTGTAATAGCTGCGCAACCCGAAATGCAAAAAAAGCCATAACGCGCGCAGTGTTTTTCGCAGCTGATTTGCCGCATGACTTGTAATTGTGTGATGTGAGATTGCAAAAGAGATGTAAATTTTATGATGTTTTTGTTAAAATACAGCAAAATTTATATAATTGTTATAATGTCTTTGAAAGCTCGAGTTATCTGACATAGTAAATGTATTACATTTTGCATCACTTCTCAGGGTTTGTATTATACAATTTCAGGGCCTGGTCAGACAGACAACAATATATAAAAAAGCAAGTTAGTTATGTGGCCCCTAAAAGGGCATTTCTCATGCTAAGAAATCTGAAATTTAGCAGATCCAAAGATGAAATTAAAACTGATAGTTGAAATAAACCTCAATGGATTTTGAACATAGCTAATGAGACCCAGCACTGGCCTAACCAGATTCTATAAATGTAGCCCTTTACCTTATTCAGTACAGGAGCATCCTGTTTAAATATAATTTTTTTTAGACAAAACAAAGACAAGATTGGTGCACCTTTAATTTGGAAAGATGCCAGTTCCCCTATCTGACAGACTCATAACACAGAACTGGCATCTTTCCAAATTAAAGGTGCACCAATCTTGTCTTTGTTTTGTCTAAAAAAAATTATAAGATGACAGTTTGATGGGATAAATTCACATATTTGTTACCAGATACCATCATAAATGTCTTCAGTGAGCTTATTATCGCACAAAGTTACATTATTTATTTGCAAATTATTTTTCTCCTATACCGTGGTTGCCAGACTATAGGGAGATGGGATAATTTTATTTTAGATATATATAAATGTTTTGAATTCTATGTGCATAGACCAAAATAAACATGATTAACGTTCCATCTAAAAGAGGGAAATTCAAAATGTTACAGAATTTACTTTTTTTTTTTTTTTTTAAATTAAGTTGCGTGCTCCGAATAAACTAACTCTATAGTGTGAAGTATTGGGGATGCTTATCTTTAGAAAGAAAAGAGGACAAATATCCTGTAGAACTATAGTATATACTAGGGCATATGTATGTGCAATAATTAGAGGGACCTCTATCCAAACCTCCTCATAAACTATATGCCGGAATCACCAAAGCCTATCGTAGGATCCAGGGCACAGGTAACTAACTGTGGTATTCCGCAGGGAGTGAGGTGGCAATTCGTACTTAACTTGTTCTCAAGTCGTGGACTTTCCGTATCCAGCCCAACTCACATTCACAACGCGCTATCCATTTCACATATGCCACCCCTCGTCTGTCACATATGCCTCCCCACACACTGTCCACTTGGTGTCACATAGCCGGGATGCTGGTAGTCAAGGGTCAAAAAAAGAGAAAAGTGCCGGCTATGTGTAAAAATAATTCGTTATTGGACTCAATTAAAAACATATAAGGTGCATCACAGCAAAAAAAAGTGTGCAAGAATAAGTGTAGCTTCTAACTGGCTTATGCGTTTCGGCGGAAAGCCGTAATCATAGCAAAAAGCGTAAGCCAGTTTGAAGCTACGCTTACTCTTGTGCAATGTTTTTGCTGTAATGCACCTTATATGTTTTTAATTGAGTGCAATAAAGAATTGTTTTTACATGTAGCCGGCACTTTTCTCTTTTTTGAGGCTTATCTTTAGCTACCAATACCAACTGTGGGAGTTGTCTTTAAAGGGACAGTAAACCTAAAAAATAATGATATATAATTCTGCACATAGTGCAGAATTATATAACATTATATTAGCCAAATATTATTTAAACGTAATTTCCCCTATTAATTTTTAAAAGAAAGCGCTGTTTCACAGACCCGCTCTCTGCTGAGCGGGTCTGTTATATTTCCTCAGCGCATCGGGCCAGCTGTATAGTCACAGCCTGGCCCGACCGCGCCATAAGACTAAGTGCAGCTCGCTCCTGTCACAGTCAAATGTATGGGAAATATCTCGTTTATGTTTATTTCTGTATATAAAATATATCGTTTGCTGATTGAAGCCTTAATCCAAAATAGCACACCTCCTAATCTTTTCTGTTTCTCTATAACCCCCTTATCATATATCTCTCTGTACCCAATGTCCAATACCAATATTTCTTCCACCCCCAACAGGAAATCGATAGCTGCTTGCTGCCTTTTGTTTACATAGCTTTTCTAAAGATAATAAAGTGTGCTTGCATGGAGAGCAGACCTTATTAGCTTTTCTTTTTAGAAGTACCCCATATCCTCATTTTTACATAAATGAGGTTTTTATTACAGTGGTACTTTCTGTCAAATTTCTATTCTAGTATGTTTTTTCAGTTATAATTAATGTATTTCTGTTTTAATGTCTTTATTGAAATATATATGATTTAAGTAGTAAAAAGGAATCACATTTGTTGTCCACAACTTCACCAGCGGAAACAAAATATTCTATTAAGTCTATTAAGCATTTAAGAATCCCTTTAAGCACCAGATTTTAAACAAATATTTACTTTTTTATTATAAATATACAATTTGTTGACCGTGACTTTGTTATAGACCGGGCACCTGTTCTGAATGCCTTGACCTTTCCTATCAACCTCCCTATTTTAAAATGTGCTGTCTTTACCAACCGTTGGCTTGTCTGGCCAAGCGTCTCTTTTGTGAACATATGACTCGCTGTAGAATCTACCAGATATTTATAAGCCATAGACTGTAAATTCTCAAGAGAGTAGGGTCCTTTAATCTTTCTGTCTCAGTCTGCTTATGTCTGTCTTTTTTTCCTATACCCCCTATAGCACTGCACATTCTGTTGGTGTTTTACGCATGAATACATTGTTATTAATATTAGTATTTGTCTGTAAGTACCCCAAAAAAAATTTTTTTTTTGCTTCAAAATTTATTCATACTTTTAAAATGTAAATTAAAATTTTAAATAAACATAATTGACAAGACTGAAATAAAACGTGCATTGCTGCATTTCTATTTTTATTACAAATACTTTTTAATACACTTGTATTACCAAATATATTCTATTAAAATGTATCAATGTTTAATGAGCATATGTACATATGCTGTGTATGCCCTCGGCACACTGCATCTATTCGTACATGTATGCCTCTGAGTGATATAACGGGTATACTAGGATACTAGGCCATACAAGGATATTAGGCTATACTAGAATACTAGACTATACTAGAATACTAGACCATACAAGGATACAAGGCTATAGTAGGATACTAGGCCATACAAGGATACTAGACTATAGTAGGATACTAGGCCATACAAGGACACTAGGCTATAGTAGGATACTAGGCTATACTAGGATACGAGGCCATACAAGGATAATAGACTATAGTAGGATACTAGGCCATAAAAGGATAATAGTCTATAGTAGGATACTAGGCTATACTAGGATACTAGGCCATACAAGGATACTAGACTCTAGTAGGATACAAGGCCATACAAGGATACTAGACTATAGTAGGATACTAGGCCATACAAGGATACTAGGCTATAGTAGGACACTAGGCTATACTAAGATACTAGGCAATACAAGGATACTAGACTATAGTAGGATACTAAGCCATAAAAGGATATTAGGCTACACTAGAATACTAGACTATACTAGAATACTAGGCTATACTAGGATACTAGGCCATACAAGGATACTAGACTATAGTAGGATACTAGGCCATACAAGGATACTAGACTATAGTAGGATACTAGGCCATAAAAGGATACTAGGCTATAGTAGGACACTAGGCTATACTAAGATACTGGGCAATACAAGGATACTAGACTATAGTAGGATACTAAGCCATACAAGGATATTAGGCTATACTAGAATACTAGACTATACTAGAATACTAGCCTATACTAGGATACTAGGCCATACAAGGATACTAGACTATAGTAGGATACTAGGCCATACAAGGATACAAGGCTATAGTAGGATACTAGGCTATACTAGGATACTAGGCCATACAAGGATACTAGAATATAGTAGAATACTAGGCCATACAAGGATACAAGGCTATAGTAGGATACTAGGCTATACTAAGATACTAAGCCATACAAGGATACTAGACTATAGTAGGATACTAGGCCATACAAGGATACTAGGCTATAGTAGGATACTAGGCCATACAAGGATACTAGACTATAGTAGGATACTAGGCCATAAAAGGATACTAGTCTATAGTAGGATACTAGGCTATATTAGGATACTAGGCCAAACAAGGATACTAGACTATAGTAGGATACTAGGCCATACAAGGATACAAGACTATAGTAGGATACTAGGCTATAGTAGGATACCAGGCTATACTAGGATACTAGGCCATACAAGGATACTAGGCTATATTAGGATACTAGGCTATACTAGGATACTAGGCAATACAAGGATACTAGACTATAGTAGGATACTAGGTCATACAAGGATATTAGACTATACTAGAATACTAGGCTATACTAGGATACTAGGCCATACAAGGATACTAGACTATAGTAGGATACTAGGCCATACAAGGATACAAGGCTATTGTAGGATACTAGGCTATACTAGGATACTAGACTATAGTAGGATACTAGGCCATACAAGGATATTAGGCTATACTAGAATACGAGACTATACTAGAATACTGGGCTATACTAGGATACTAGGTCATACAAGGATACTAGACTATAGTAAGATACTAGGCCATACAAGGATACAAGGCTATAGTAGGATACTAGGCTATAATAGGATACTAAGCCATACAAGGATACTAGACTATAGTAGGATACTAGGCCATACAAGGATACTAGGCTATAGTAGGATACTAGGCTATACTAGGATACTAGGCCATAGAAGGATACTAGACTATAGTAGGATACTAGGCCATACAAGGATACTAGACTAGAATAGGATACTAGGCCATACACGGATACTAGTCTATAGTAGAATACTAGGCTATACTAGGATACTAGACTATAGTAGGATACTAGGCCATACAAGGATACTAGACTATAGTAGGATACTAGGCCATACAAGGATACTAGGCTATAGTAGGATACTAGGCTATACTAGGATACTAGACTATAGTAGGATACTAGGCCATACAAGGATATTAGGCTATACTAGAATACGAGACTATACTAGAATACTGGGCTATACTAGGATACTAGGTCATACAAGGATACTAGATTATAGTAAGATACTAGGCCATACAAGGCTATAGTAGGATACTAGGCTATACTAAGATACTAAGCCATACAAGGATACTAGACTATAGTAGGATACTAGGCCATACAAGGATACTAGGCTATAGTAGGATACTAGGCCATACAAGGATACTAGACTATAGTAGGATACTAGGCCATAAAAGGATACTAGTCTATAGTAGGATACTAGGCTATATTAGGATACTAGGCCAAACAAGGATACTAAACTATAGTAGGATACTAGGCCATACAAGGATACAAGACTATAGTAGGATACTAGGCTATAGTAGGATACCAGGCTATACTAGGATACTAGGCCATACAAGGATACTAGGCTATATTAGGATACTAGGCTATACTAGGATACTAGGCAATACAAGGATACTAGACTATAGTAGGATACTAGGTCATACAAGGATATTAGACTATACTAGAATACTAGGCTATACTAGGATACTAGGCCATACAAGGATACTAGACTATAGTAGGATACTAGGCCATACAAGGATACAAGGCTATTGTAGGATACTAGGCTATACTAGGATACTAGACTATAGTAGGATACTAGGCCATACAAGGATATTAGGCTATACTAGAATACGAGACTATACTAGAATACTGGGCTATACTAGGATACTAGGTCATACAAGGATACTAGACTATAGTAAGATACTAGGCCATACAAGGATACAAGGCTATAGTAGGATACTAGGCTATAATAGGATACTAAGCCATACAAGGATACTAGACTATAGTAGGATACTAGGCCATACAAGGATACTAGGCTATAGTAGGATACTAGGCTATACTAGGATACTAGGCCATAGAAGGATACTAGACTATAGTAGGATACTAGGCCATACAAGGATACTAGACTAGAATAGGATACTAGGCCATACACGGATACTAGTCTATAGTAGAATACTAGGCTATACTAGGATACTAGACTATAGTAGGATACTAGGCCATACAAGGATACTAGACTATAGTAGGATACTAGGCCATACAAGGATACTAGGCTATAGTAGGATACTAGGCTATACTAGGATACTAGACTATAGTAGGATACTAGGCCATACAAGGATATTAGGCTATACTAGAATACGAGACTATACTAGAATACTGGGCTATACTAGGATACTAGGTCATACAAGGATACTAGATTATAGTAAGATACTAGGCCATACAAGGATACAAGGCTATAGTAGGATACTAGGCTATAATAGGATACTAAGCCATACAAGGATACTAGACTATAGTAGGATACTAGGCCATACAAGGATATTAGGCTATAGTAGGATACTAGGCTATACTAGGATACTAGGCCATACAAGGATACTAGACTATAGTAGGATACTAGGCCATACAAGGATACTAGTCTATATTAGGATACTAGGCCATACAAGGATACTAATCTATAGAAGGATACTAGGCTATACTAGGATACTAGGCCATACATGGATACTAGACTATAGTAGGATACTAGGCCATACAAGGATACTAGACTATAGTAGGATACTAAGCCATACAAGGATACTAGGCTAGCGTAGGATACTAGGCTATACTAGGATACTAGACTATAGTAGGATAATAGGCCATACAAGGATATTAGGCTATACTAGAATACTAGACTATACTAGAATACTAGGCTATACTAGGATACTAGGCCATACAAGGATACTAGACTATAGTAGGATACTAGGCCATACAAGGATACAAGGCTATAGTAGGATACTAGGCTATACTAGGATACTAGACAATACAAGGATACTAGACTATAGTAGGATACTAGGCCATGCAAGGATATTAGGCTATATTAGAATACTAAACTATACTGGAATACTAGGCTATACAAGGATACTAGGCCATACAAGGATACTAGACTATAGTAGGATACTAGGCCATAAAAGGATACAAGGCTATAGTAGGATACTAGGCTATACTAGGATACTAGGCCATACAACAATACTAGACTATAGTAGGCTTCTAGGCCATACAAGGATACAAGGCTATAGTAGGATACTAGGCTATACTAGGATACTAAGCTATACAAGGATACTAGACTATAGTAGGATACTAGGCCATACAAGGATACTAGGCTATAGTAGGAATGGCTTTGTGCGCGGGAAAATTATTAAAATGAAAAATAATTAATATTTTATTAAACAAAAAATAGAATATGGAGGAGAGGAAGAGAAACAGTGATATAAGTCCATCTGAAGGAATTAGGAAAACTACTACAAAGAGACAGGTAAAGGGAAAAAAATAAATTAAATATAAGAGAGAATTTTTGTTTTTAAGATTTTCTTTTTTTATATACTTTAATTCTACTATTTTACACCAAGACTATACCAACCTCTACTGACTTTAGAATGGAAGCATCTTCCTTTGAGCAGTTCGACGGGCGGGAGGAGTTAAAAATACAATCTAGTTGCGCAAGTTGCGCAGTACTACGCAACGTGCGTAGGGAGATTGTAATTTAACTCATCCAGCAAGGCACTGTAGGAAGTTGCGGCACAACTTGGGTGACACCATCAGAGGAGATTAATTCCTGCTTGATGGTGTCAAGGACCAACAACATCTTCTCATGGACCACCAGTGGTCCACGGACCACTGGTTGACGATCGCTGAACTAGACTATAGTAGGATACTAGGCCATACAAGGATACTAGACTATAGTAGGATACTAGGCCATAAAAGGATACTAGGCTATAGTAGGATACTAGTCTATACTAGGATACTAGGCAATACAAGGATACTAGACTATAGTAGGATACTAGGCCATACAAGGATATTAGATTATACTAGAATACTAGGCTATACTAGGATACTAAGCCATGCAAGAATACTAGACTATAGTAGGATACTAGGCCATAAAAGGATACTAGACTATAGTAGGATACTAGGCCATACAAGGATACAAGTCTATAGTAGGATACTAGGCTATACTAGGATACTAAGCCATGCAAGAATACTAGACTATAGTAGGATACTAGGCCATAAAAGGATACTAGTCTATAGTAAGATACTACGCCATACAAGGATACCTGACGATAGTAGGATACTACGCAACGTGCGTAGGGAGATTGTAATTTAACTCTTCCAGCCATGCACTGTAGGTAGTTGCGACACAACGGGGATGACACCATCAGAGGAGATTAATTCCTGCTTGATGGTGTCAAGGACCACCAACATCTTCTCATGGACCACCAGTGGTCCACGGACCACTGGTTGACGACCGCTGTACTAGACTATAGTAGGATACTAGGCCATACAAGGATACTAGACTATAGTAGGATACTAGGCCATACAAGGATACTAGGCTATAGTAGGATACTAGGCTATACTAGGATACTAGGCCATACAAGGATACTAGACTATAGTAGGATACTAGGGCATACAAGAATACTAGGCTATAGTAGGATACTAGGCTATACTAGGATACTAAGCCATACAAGGATACTAGACTATAGTAGGATACTAGGCCATACAAGGATACTAGACTATAGTAGGATACTAGGCCATACAAGGATACTAGGCTATAGTAGGATACTAGGCTATACTAGGATACTAGGCAATAGAAGGATACTAGACTATAGTAGGATACTAGGCCATACAAGGATATTAGGCTATACTAGAATACTAGACTATACTAGAATACTAGGCTACACTAGGATACTAGGCCATACAAGGATACTAGAACTATAGTAGGATACTAGGCCATACAAGGATACTAGGCTATAGTAGGATAATAGTAAGTGGTAAAGAATAAGGGTTGGTGCTAACTGTAATCCTAAAAGCCTAGTTGTGAAAACTACTCCTCCTTAGTAGTTTGATTAAAGTTAAATAAAGAAAACTGGAATTGAATAACTGGCGCTAAATGAATAGCTAGGATTACACTACCTACGGTAAAAATAGATTCAATACCTATATATTAGATATCAGTGGTAAATAAAAACTCGTATGGCAAAAATCACATGTATGTGAATTACCTATAAATGACAAGTGCACTTGCTACTTGGTGTCAAACCTTAAAAAGCAAATAATGAAACTCTGTGGTCTAAACCGTGCTATAGTGTGTACTAGAATCTAACAATAGCCTTAACTAGTATTAAAATGCAGGAAAAAGGATACAGTGTGTAAAGGATACAATGTGTAAGAATATATATCAAAATACAATGTGTAAAAAAATGTATCAAAATACATCAAAATACAAATGCGGTGTATAGCGGTCTGCTAAGTGAAACAAAAATCTGTTGCAGTATATAGGTTCCGGTATATGCAAATAAATCTCTCTGACTATAGTTTAAAAATCATAAATATATTTAATATTAGACATTAAACATTCGTATAAAAAAGTGGCTGACTGATATATAAAACTCACACTAGGGACGTCTCCCTTGAGTGTAATAGGCAAGAAACAAATATTGGCTCCAAATAGAATGAATATATCAACAGATGTCTGATACAACAAAGTTCCTGTATGATGGGAAAGTCACAGTTTTATAACTAGTAAGGTACCTTACTGAACTCGGAGTTACGGGAGCTGACAGCTCGACCATATATTGATTCCTAGTGCTTACTTCGGCGTCTGTGTCTTACGGGGTATTTCGCGGCTAAACAACAAACCACCCGCTTTCGTGATGATTGGCGGTTTGGGCCACACACCCTTTCTATGATAGGCCGGATGGATCCTCTTACTGAGTATGTGTGACGGTATCTCTGATGATAGGTGTAACCGTCCGGTCACTGTTACAACGTCCCAAGGTGCCTGTGACCCTTAGATTTGGTGGAAGTGTTCCTTAAAAACTGCACTTCATGCAGTATGAGCAGCAAAATAGGACCACTAATATTGGCGCTGATCAGATCCCTGGCCCTGATCTTGATAAAGCCCTCCTGGCGTGAAACGCGTAGAAATTTACTCCAGTGTTTTGTTTTTACTATTGGACACTAAGAGACTTATACAACACTAATAGCTGCGATCCAGCCCCCTCTTGTGGACGAACAAAGCTAACTGCCACTTGAGGACCAGGGATCTGATCAGCGCCAATATTAGTGGTCCTATTTTGCTGCTCATACTGCATGAAGTGCAGTTTTTAAGGAACACTTCCACCAAATCTAAGGGTCACAGGCACCTTGGGACGTTGTAACAGTGACCGGACGGTTACACCTATCATCAGAGATACCGTCACACATACTCAGTAAGAGGATCCATCCGGCCTATCATAGAAAGGGTGTGTGGCCCAAACCGCCAATCATCACGAAAGCGGGCGGTTTGTTGTTTAGCCGCGAAATACCCCGTAAGACACAGACGCCGAAGTAAGCACTAGGAATCAATATATGGTCGAGCTGTCAGCTCCCGTAACTCCGAGTTCAGTAAGGTACCTTACTAGTTATAAAACTGTGACTTTCCCATCATACAGGAACTTTGTTGTATCAGACATCTGTTGATATATTCATTCTATTTGGAGCCAATATTTGTTTCTTGCCTATTACACTCAAGGGAGACGTCCCTAGTGTGAGTTTTATATATCAGTCAGCCACTTTTTTATACGAATGTTTAATGTCTAATATTAAATATATTTATGATTTTTAAACTATAGTCAGAGAGATTTATTTGCATATACCGGAACCTATATACTGCAACAGATTTTTGTTTCACTTAGCAGACCGCTATACACCGCATTTGTATTTTGATGTATTTTGATACATTTTTTTACACATTGTATTTTGATATATATTCTTACACATTGTATCCTTTACACACTGTATCCTTTTCCTGCATTTTAATACTAGTTAAGGCTATTGTTAGATTCTAGTACACACTATAGCACGGTTTAGACCACAGAGTTTCATTATTTGCTTTTTAAGGTTTGACACCAAGTAGCAAGTGCACTTGTCATTTATAGGTAATTCACATACATGTGATTTTTGCCATACGAGTTTTTATTTACCACTGATATCTAATATATAGGTATTGAATCTATTTTTACCGTAGGTAGTGTAATCCTAGCTATTCATTTAGCGCCAGTTATTCAATTCCAGTTTTCTTTATAGTAGGATAATAGGCCATACAAGGATTCTAGACTATAGTAGGATACTAGGCCATACAAGGATACAAGGCTATAGTAGGATACTAAGCTATACTAGGATACTAGGCCATACAAAGATACTAGGCTATACTAGGATACTAGGCCCTGCTAGAATACTATGCTATGCTAGAATACTTGGTCATGCTATTATACTAGGGCCACAATAAATATTGGCTGCTTCCCTCAGTGATGTCAGAGTGCATAGAGTTAATGGGAAATCCTTAGAAGGCAGTCAATCAATTAAGAGCTCAGGAATTTTTTAGCTTTTGCAGAGACTACACGTGCAGTCAGGAGCCAATGTGCATGCAAAAGCCGCCAATGAGATCTATATCTAAGTTTGTGTTGAAGGCAGCTTGGCCCCCCTGAGGTGGGGGAGCCTCCTTGGCCTGGTCGCAGTCACGACCTCTGCATCCCCAGTAGTTAAGCCCCTGGGAGGCTGTTGTAATCTTATTTTAAGAGTTAATTTTCCAGTAGACCATGTGCTGCTAGCAGAAGATGTAATAGGAGAGAGAGCAAATGGTTGGAACACTGGTGCTTACTATTTTGTATTTTGTCCAATGCACTTACATTTGAAGGGCCATATGCTGCCCATTACAGACAATTCTGGCATTGTAAAGTACTCTTTAAATTTCTAATTAATTACATTGATGATTATGGCTATGTCTAGCAATAATGACATTAAGGGGACAGTGTACTGTAACATTAGTTTCCACCTAATGGGCTCCATTTATTAAGCAGCGAATGCTGCTTCGGTGCCCCATTGTTTCAGGTCATCATTTTTAGGTGGCGGACTGAAATCATCCAGATCCAATACGATTGGGATGAGTAACGGCCCATGCTAGCAGCTGATTGGCTTCCAGTAAGCAGGGGGCGGCATTGCACAAGCATATCACCAGAAATGCTTGTACAATGATAAATGCCGACAGCGTATGCAGTCGGCATTTAGCGAGGTCAATCGGACATGATTTGCTACAGCGAATCATGTCTGCTCGCCTTTTATTAAATCTACCCCTATGTGTTTACAGTGACTTGCTATGCCAGCTGCAGAGTTTAAAATATAGGAGCAATTAGAGTCAAACTGACAGCTAGTTTTACAATAATAAATTATTTAATGTCTTTTAAGAATACACTTAAACCATTAAATATAAACAGTTTACTACCCCTTAAAAGAGACATTATACTTTAAAATTATCTTTAATGTGTTCCTAACTGTCCATTTTACCTGCTGGAGAATATGTAATTGTTTGCTTTGTCTCCTTTACCTTTATTTGTTATTTGAAACAGCTGCTTTTGCCTGTTGTATCATACAGGGGCACACAGTAGTAAATGCACCCACCATGGCAAGTTATAAAATAAGCCGCACATGCAGCCAATGCGCACAACCTCACTGACACTGTACTCATGTCCCATACTCAAGAGAATAGAAATTGTAGTGGGACTGCACAGATCGTAAACTACTACAAATGTTACACTATAGTCCAGCAATAAGAACACAGGTGTGCTGCAAATATAAATGTATATTGCCTCGTGTGTCACAGTCTGAAAAAGAAAACCCCCAGATATGTTGTAGTAATCAATGTAATGATTAACGTTCATGCATTCATGTGTTACAAATCATCTTCATTCATAGAATGGGGCCCCTTCTGTACACTTAAAGAGACAGTCTACTCCAGAATTGTTATTATATAAAGATAGATAATCCCTTTATTACCCATTCCCCTGTTTTGCATAAACAACACAGTTATATTAATATACTTTTTACATCTGTGATTACATTGTATCTAAGCCTCTGCAGACTGCCCTCTTATTTCAGTTCTTTTGACAGACTTGCATTTTAGCCAATCAGTGCCCTCTCATAAGTAACTCCACGGGTGTGAGCACAATGTTATCTCTATTTTAAACATGAAATTACGCCCTCTAGCTGTGAAAAACTATCAAATGCATTCAGATAAGAGGCAACCTTCAAGGTTTTAGAAATTAGCATATGAGCCTACCTAGGTTTAGCTTTCAACACAGAATACCAAGAGAACAAAGCAAAATTTGATGATAAAAGTGAATTGAAAAGCTGTTTAAAATTGCATTCCCTATCTGAATCATGAAAGTTTAATTTTGACATTCCTATCCCTTTAAGTAATTTATTAAAAACAGTAAGTGTAAAAGTGAAAGTTATATGTTTGCTTTAGAATATTTTATTAGCTTTTTCTCCATAAAAAGATTTTCTAAGTTGTCTTGATACCAGTAAAGATTTCTACTCACGTAATACTAATAGAGGTACCAGAAAGCAAAGTTACTCAATCTACCGTGAGAACAAACTTTTGCAAATACTGTAGTTGTAAATTCTTCTTGTGGGAGCTTGTGTCTGAGCACCAGTCATTACTTACAAAAACCCTTGTCATAAAGTATAGAGATTAGCTTATTATAATACCACTTACTAGAGTAGAATTAAATAACTGACAAATACACAATAAAAAAGACCATGCAATAGCAATTACTTTGAATTTAAAATGAGCAGCAAAATATTTTTTGGCAAATTTTTTAAGTTAATCCAATTTTCCCTTCGCCTGTATCATGTGACAACCATCAGCCAATCACAGTGTGCACTTTTACACATGCTAATTAGGAGCTGGAGCCTCAAAAAGCGTGCGTATAAATATAATGTGAATGTTTTGAAAATGAAAGCATATAGCGCTGCAGAATCTGTTGGCGCTCTACAAATAACCAATAACAATAAAAATAATAATAATAATATTGGAAGTTTATTTAAACTGCATGTTTTATCTAAACCATGAAACTTTAATTTTGATTCTAGTGTCCCTTTAAAGGAATTCAGAAATTGAGGAAGTATACTCAAGGTTCTGCAAATCCATTAGTCCACGTTTCCCAGGCTCCTAAAAGTTTGCAGACAAGTAAGAATTTAACTTTTTCATATATTAAAGGGATATGAAAGCTAATTTTTTTTTTTCATGATTCAGATAGAGCATGCATTTTTAAGCAACTTTCTAATTTACTCCTGGGTAGCGCTTGCTTATTGGTGGCTAAATGTAGCCACCAATCAGCAAGCACTACCCAGGGTACTGAACCAAGGGCGCGATCCGATATCGATCGCAGTTTGCGGCGCAAGCGAGGGAACCGGCGTCGCCCGCAGTTTCAGCTCGCAACTCGAGCTATCCCATATAAGTCGCCGTCAGATGCTAACGTGCCGTAAGTCTCACAAACCAGCGATGTCCAGAAATCTGCGTAAGTACAAATTTCTGGCGTCGCCAGTGACTTGCGCCACGTTAGAAACTGCCGGCGCCTATAAAACCTGACTAAAGTCTAAAACACCCGCACTGTCTAACACGCCTCCCTAACATAGCCCGCACTGTCTAACACGCCTCCCTAACATAGCCCGCACTGTCTAACCCTCTATCCGCTATCCCCCCTCACTAGCCTAACAATAAAAATGCTATTAACCCCTAAACCGCCGCTCCCGTACCCCGCCGCAACCTAATAAAATTATTAACCCCTAAACCGCCGCTCCCGTACCCCGCCGCCAGCTATATTATATCTATAACCCCCTAAAGTGAGCCCCTAACACCGCCGCCATCTATATTAAAATTATTAACCCCTAATCTAAGCCCCTTACACCGCCGCCATCTCTATTAAAATGATTAACCCCTAATTTAATCTACCTACCCTGCCGCCAGCTATATTATCTATATTAACCCTAAGTATATTATAGTTAATATAGTTATTACATTATATATATATTAACTATATTAACCCTAATTATATTAGGGTTAATATAGTTAATATAGTTACTATAGTATTTATATTAACTATATTAACTCTATCTAACCCTAACACCCCTAACTAAATTTATATTAAATTAATCTAATTAATTTATAAACTAAAATATTCCTATTTAAATCTAAATACTTACCTATAAAATAAACCCTAAGATAGCTACAATATAATTAATAATTACATTGTAGCTATGTTAGGGTTAATATTTATTTTACAGGTAAATAGTTAATTATTTTAACTAGGTATAATAGATATTAAATAGTTATTAACTATTTAATATCTACCTAGTTAAAATAATTACCCAATTACCTGTAAAATAAATACACCTACACTATCAATAAATGTAATAAACTACAAACATCTATCTAAAAATACAATTAAATTAACTAAACTAAATTACAAAAAAAAAAAAAACACTAAATTACAAAAAATAAAAAAAAGATTAAAAGATTTTTAAGCTAATTACACCTATTCTAAGCCCCCTAATAAAATAATAAACCCCCAAAATAACAAAAATTCCCTGCCCTATTCTAAATTAAACAAATTTCAAAGCTCTTTACCTTACCAGCCCTTAAAAGGGCCTTTTGTGGGGCATGCCCCAAAGAATTCAGCTCTTTTGCATTCAATAAATACAATCCCCCCCCCATTACAACCCACCACCCACATACCCCTATTCTAAACCCACCCAAACCCCCCTTAATAAATCCTAACACTACCCCCCTGAAGATCTCCCTACCTTGTCTTCACCACACCGGGCCGAACTCCTGATCCGATCCGGGCGATGTCGTCCTCCAAGCGGCAAAGAAGAAATCTTCCTCCGGCGACGTCTTCCTCCAAGCGGCAGCAAAGTCTTCAGTCTTCCGGCGGCATCTTCAATCTTCTTTCTTCGCTCCGCCGCCGCGGAGCATCCATCCCGGCCGATCGCTAAACTTGGAATGAGGTACCTTTAAATGACGTCATCCAAGATGGCGTCCGCCGAATTCCGATTGGCTGATAGGATTCTATCAGCCAATCGGAATTAAGTTAAAAAAATCTGATTGGCTGATTGAATCAGCCAATCAGATTCAGGTTCAATCCGATTGGCTGATCCAATCAGCCAATCAGATTGAGCTCGCATTCTATTGGCTGATCGGAACAGCCAATAGAATGCGAGCTCAATCTGATTGGCTGATTGGATCAGCCAATCGGATTGAACCTGAATCTGATTGGCTGATTCAATCAGCCAATCAGATTTTTTTAACTTAATTCCGATTGGCTGATAGAATCCTATCAGCCAATCGGAATTCGGCGGACGCCATCTTGGATGACGTCATTTAAAGGTACCTCATTCCAAGTTTAGCGATCGGCCGGGATGGATGCTCCGCGGCGGCGGAGCGAAGAAAGAAGATTGAAGATGCCGCCGGAAGACTGAAGACTTTGCTGCCGCTTGGAGGAAGACGTCGCCGGAGGAAGATTTCTTCTTTGCCGCTTGGAGGACGACATCGCCCGGATCGGATCAGGAGTTCGGCCCGGTGTGGTGAAGACAAGGTAGGGAGATCTTCAGGGGGGTAGTGTTAGGATTTATTAAGGGGGGTTTGGGTGGGTTTAGAATAGGGGTATGTGGGTGGTGGGTTGTAATGGGGGGGGGGGATTGTATTTATTGAATGCAAAAGAGCTGAATTCTTTGGGGCATGCCCCACAAAAGGCCCTTTTAAGGGCTGGTAAGGTAAAGAGCTTTGAAATTTGTTTAATTTAGAATAGGGCAGGGAATTTTTGTTATTTTGGGGGTTTATTATCTTATTAGGGGGCTTAGAATAGGTGTAATTAGCTTAAAAATCTTTTAATCTTTTTTTTATTTTTTGTAATTTAGTGTTTGTTTTTTTTTGTAATTTAGTTTAGTTAATTTAATTGTATTTTTAGATAGATGTTTGTAGTTTATTACATTTATTGATAGTGTAGGTGTATTTATTTTACAGGTAATTGGGTAATTATTTTAACTAGGTAGATATTAAATAGTTAATAACTATTTAATATCTATTATACCTAGTTAAAATAATTAACTATTTACCTGTAAAATAAATATTAACCCTAACATAGCTACAATGTAATTATTAATTATATTGTAGCTATCTTAGGGTTTATTTTATAGGTAAGTATTTAGATTTAAATAGGAATATTTTAGTTTATAAATTAATTAGATTAATTTAATATAAATATAGTTAGGGGTGTTAGGGTTAGATAGAGTTAATATAGTTAATATAAATACTATAGTAACTATATTAACTATATTAACCCTAATATAATTAGGGTTAATATAGTTAATATATATAATGTAATAACTATATTAACTATAATATACTTAGGGTTAATATAGATAACATAGCTGGCGGCGGGGTAGGTAGATTAAATTAGGGGTTAATCATTTTTATATAGGTGGCGGCGGTGTAAGGGGTCAGATTACGGGATAGATAAGGTAGATGGCGGCGGTTTTAGGGGCTCACAGTAGGGGGTTAGTTTATGTAGATGGCGGCGGGGTCGGGGAGCGGCGTTTTAGGGGGTAATAACTTTATTAGGGATTTCGGGGGGGGGGGATCGCGGTTGACAGGGAGATAGACATTGCGCATGCGTTAGGTGTTAGGTTTATTTTAGAAGATCGCGGTTGACAGGGAGATAGACATTGCGCATGCGTTAGGTGTTAGGTTTATTTTAGCAGCTAGTTTAGGGAGTTACGGGGCTCCAATAGTCAGCGTAAGGCTTCTTACGGCTGCTTTTTGTGGCGAGGTGAAAATGGAGTAAGTTTTCTCCATTTTCGCCACGTAAGTCCTTACGCTGCATATTGGATACCAAATTGCGCGGGTTTGGTATACCTGCCTATGGCCCAAAAAACTGCGGGCGACGGCAGAAATATACGGGCGTAACTTCTAGCTTACGCCGTATATAGGATACCAAATCCGCGCAATTATTGGCGTCGCCGGCTTTTGCGGGCGACGCTTTATATCGGATCGACCCCCAAATATGGGCTGGCTCCTTAGCTTACATTCTTGCTTTTTCATATAACGATACAAAGAGAACGAAGAAACTGATAATAGGGGTAAATTAGAAAGTTGCTTAAATTGGTGCTCTATATGAATCATGAAAGAAAAAAAATTTGTTTTCATATCGCTTTAAAGATGAGTGGACTTGTAACCATAGTAATATTTCCCACCCCTCCCAGTAATACTAGTACCCATGGATGCAGGCAAATTATTGTTCACAATTCTCTATTTCTTTTTTTTGTGTTACATTGTTACTGTGCTGGGTCATGGGGAGCGTTGTTCTGTCTCTTTTGTTATATTCTTCTATTTTGTTCCTCATGGTCAGTCCCTTCTATCTTAAAAAACAATTCACTGTAGACGACAGAGTTCATCAGAGGTTGTAAGTTTTTGGAGGGATCTCTTTGTGCCACCTACAACAAAGAGAGTTGAGAACAATGAATCTTTGGCATGAGGTTTTATTTAGTGTCTAAAGGCACTGACATTCCTCTGGCCACTGCTAAGCAGGGACCACACTCATTACCCTGCCCCCAAACCTGAGGTACCCTGCACCCTGAAGACCACCAAATTGTACCAATATTTTAAGTAAAAAATGAATACAAATATGAGATAATAAAATCTTCTGTTGTAGATTTGGTTACAGTGTAGAAGGAATTAACTTGCAACGATTGTTTAGATAATTTCCTCGGTGGGCAATCAGATAGTCTATTAAAGGGACACTCAATTTTTTTTCTCTGTGGCATTTTAAAAGCTGCATTTTATTTGATGTTTGTAGAAGGATAACTGTCCACCAATATCACCGTGTAATCGTTTTCTCTGTAGGCTGTAGAGTGTAAGCTGTTTTGTTTAGTCTGATGAACTTGTAATTTAAAGGGACAAATTTATTTTTTTCATAATTCAGTGCCACAATTTAAAGAAGAAAAAAAACAAAAAAACATTTAGATGTACTTCTATTATCAAATGTACTCAATTCTCTTGTTAACCTTTGTTGAAATTCAGATAGTGTTCAGGAGAGTGCAGGTTTCTGGAGCATTATATAGCAGAGGTTTTGCAAGAATGCATTTAACAGTGTTATAAATGGTGCACAAATTCTTGCGCAACTGTTATATAGTTCTCCAGACAAGTGTGCTCTACCTAGGTAATCTCTTCAAAGAAGAATACAATGAGAACAAAGTAAATTTGGTAATAGAAGTAAATTATAATCATCCACATAAGCTTGCAACCAATGCCCCAGTAAGTCTATTAAATGGCAAACCAACAACCATGGTATATACACTACTGCTTAGGTCCTACATGTAATTGTGCTAATTACCTGCACTTTTAATCTACATAATATGGCAGCTCTTTACAAATAAATAATAATAGTAATAATAAAACTAAATAATGATAATTATAGGCTGTGCCAACGTTTGCAATCCCTGTTAATGTCTGACTGCTGCTTTTTCACTTGCATGGCAGATTTTCTTGTGCCTTTAAATGACCATTATAGTGTAAAAATCCCATGCTATAATCTGTTTGAGCATGTAATATTAACACTAGCGATACTGTAATGCTATGTCTTTAACTCCTGCTAGTCACGTAATCTACCTGTGTGAATAGCGCTGCTTATTAAGGGCCAGATGACAAGTGGATTTAATGCTCCCGCTTAATCGTTAACTCAGCTAGAAGTAAGATTTTTGCGAGCGTCAGCTTGCGCTCGTATTACAAGTTGAAAGTAAACTGTTTTCACTTGCGCACTAACATGATGTGTGTAAAAAGCCAAACTTAGAATATTACACACTTAATGACCTATTCCCCCATAGCAGTCAATGGAGCAAAAAAAGTGGGAAAAAAACTTAAAACCCTATTCGCTCGCAAACCCGATCGCATATTCTCAAGGGCGCTAACCAACATGAAAATATTAATATTTCACATTCCAATGTTCTTCAAATTGATATATTCTATTTATTCATAAATACATATTTCTACATATATCTTGTGGTATTTTGCACAAATATACTGTATATCTATACCTATATATATATATATATATACTGTGTATATATATATATATATATATATATATATATATATATATATATATATATGATTATATATAGGTATAGATATATACAGATATATATATAGGAATATCTGTTTATAAATACTTAGAACATATTCCCCATATGCATAGCATTGGAATGTGAAATATTTTTCTGGTATACCTCCACTTTAGGAGACACTTTATATATCTTTTAGTTACTTTATTGCACTATAAGATTTCTTTCCACAGGTACACATGGATTACAATCAGCACATTGGCCTCTATTTAACAAGGTCTGTCGGACCTGATCCGACAGTGCGGATCAGGTCCGCCAGACCTCGCTGAATACAGAGAGCAATACGCTCTCCATATTCAGCATTGCACCAGCAGCTCACAAAAGCTGCTGGTGCAACGCCGCCCCCTGCAGACTCGCAGCCAATAGGCCGCCAGCAGGGGGGTGTCAATCAACCCGATTGTACTCGATCGGGTTGATTTCCGGCGATGTCTGTTCAGAGCAGGCAGACAGGTTATGGAGCAGCGGTCTTTGTGACCGCTGCTTCATAGTCTTCAGACTCGCCAGAAACACGGGCCGTCAAGCTCCTTTCGGAGCTTGATAGATAGGCCCCATAGGCTTTACAGTTTTTGGATAGATAATGTCTATTATCTAATTTTTATTTTTATTCCAATTTAGTATTTTCCACTTCTATTGTTCACTGCAATTTGGTATTTTCCACATTTATTCTTTATCATTTTTTTAATTTTATTTTTAATTTTTTATTTCCATCTTAATATGGGAAGAGTCCACATCTGCATTCCTTACTTGTGGGAAATACTGAACCTGGCCACCAGGAGGAGGCAAAGACACCCCAGCCAAAGGCTTAAATACCTTCCTCATAACCCCAGTCATTCTTTGCCTTTCGTCACAGGAGGTTGGCAGAGAAGTGTTAGAAGATTTCAGAGTAGTCTCTTATGGAGGGTAGTAATCTTCGAGATGGGACTGGAGTATTAAGCAGTCCTGTCAGCCTCTCAGTGAGAGCATGGATGAAAGTTAATGAAAGTTAGAGTCCGGAGATGCAGGGAGAGTCTTTCTGCGAAACCATCCCGACTCATATTAACAGCTCCATAGGCAATCAGCGTTGACAAGTTTCGCTGCATGCTTTCTTCACTCAAGTCCATGTCAGAAGCGATGCTACTATCTGTCACACTTGAAGGGCCGTGCTTCTCTTCCACAGCGTAGATTCTGGTAAGATAGTTTCATATTTTATACATGTATGATAACGTAAGAACACAGTGTGACTCCTTTTATCTTTATAGAATCAAGGGTTAATATCTCCTTAGGGGGATTATTGAACATGCAAGAATAATTTTATATGTTTATTTGATTTTATGCTGCTTTTATGTGTGAGATGTTATGGGCTCATAGGCTGTTATGGAATATACAGGTTTCACTTTGTGATCCATGCAGCTTACATGCGCTTTCTCATAGCAGGGATGGTCCTGCAATGTGCACCATGTGATTCATTCCCTTTTTCCTGACCGGGTGTCTATCAGAGAGGAGTCATAAATCTCTGTACTGTCTGGGTCATAGGAGGTGGTGAGTGCCCCAGCCATTGGGGTATAAGGGTGCTGTATTTTTTAATAAATTGAGTTGTTTTATTTCAATAAGCACTAGTGATGGAGAATTCTGTTACTTTAGAGGGCACTCCCTCTATTCGTAATGAGTAATTCCTGTTTATATGGTGAGGAGGCCTTAGTTCCGCCCTCTCAATTATGTTCCATATGCCTTGATAATGTGATAATATCAAACATGTTTGATACCATAGGGCCGTCCACCTCTGAGGAGTTGTCGTCCAATGAGGTGCATACCCTACATTCTAATATCTATACACATGCAGTTTTCCCGTAGCATTGCTGATCCTCCATCTGGGGGGCATTTTTTCACCAGATGTTACTGCGCAGTTCAGACGGCGGTGTCTGCGGCTTTTAATGCTTTACCTTGCCCTGCTAAGCCCAAGTGAAAGGTTACATATTGCACTCCTTCCTAGAGTACATCAGATAATTTATTGGATTTAACTGAGGGTTATCCGAGGATGAAGTTCTTTCTGAGACTTCAGAGTATGAACATTCTGTGTCGGAGTCTGCTGCCTCTAAACCTCCGGCTGCGGAGGATCCAGACTTTAGTTTCTTCTAAAGGAAGTTTTTGGAGAATTCAGAGGTTCCAGAGACCAAATTGCCTGATGAACCTTTAACTCCTAAATTGGATAGAGTTTGAGGACAAGGTGGTACCTTATCCTCCCCTGCTCCTGTTAGATGGCGAACATTATTAAGAACGAATGGGACAGGATTAGATTCCTTCTCCCTTTAACAAATTGTCCCTGGTCTTGGACTCTCAATGGAGTTGTGAGGTCCCATCCCTAAACAGGATTGCGTTATCTTCACCCTTGCTAAATGTACTACTATCCTGCTTGAGGATAGTTCATTATTTGAAGAGCCCATGGATAAAAGATGAAAACTCTGTTAAGAAAGATGTTTCAACATACAGGATATTTGTTTCAACCGGTGGCGGCTGTTGCCGAGGTTACTGGAGAAACTACCTTCTAGTGTGACTCTGTCATGTTCATTTCCACAAGATTTCGTTTGCAAATAAAATCCACAGTTTATTGGAAAGAAAAAACGATAAATACCAATCCTGCAGATACTATGGCAGCCAGCTTTGATACGACTAACCCAGCTACAAACATTGAACACATTAACCCAGATGTTTTTTTTTAATGTGGACAACAGACAGGATTTTTTTGACCAAATATTCTCTATGGAGGATGTTAATACAGGGAGTGCAGAATTATTAGGCAAATTTTGACCACATCATCCTCTTTATGCATGTTGTCTTACTCCAAGCTGTATAGGCTCGAAAGCCTACTACCAATTAAGCATATTAGGTGATGTGCATCTCTGTAATGAGAAGGGGTGTGGTCTAATGACATCAACACCCTATATCAGGTGTGCATAATTATTAGGCAACTTCCTTTCCTTTGGCAAAATGGGTCAAAAGAAGGACTTGACAGGCTCAGAAAAGTCAAAAATAGTGAGATATCTTGCAGAGGGATGCAGCACTCTTAAAATTGCAAAGCTTCTGAAGCGTGATCATCGAACAATCAAGCGTTTCATTCAAAATAGTCAACAGGGTCGCAAGAAGCGTGTGGAAAAACCAAGGTGCAAAATAACTGCCCATGAACTGAGAAAAGTCAAGCGTGCAGCTGCCAAGATGCCACTTGCCACCAGTTTGGCCATATTTCAGAGCTGCAACATCACTGGAGTGCCCAAAAGCACAAGGTGTGCAATACTCAGAGACATGGCCAAGGTAAGAAAGGCTGAAAGACGACCACCACTGAACAAGACACACAAGCTGAAACGTCAAGACTGGGCCAAGAAATATCTCAAGACTGATTTTTCTAAGGTTTTATGGACTGATGAAATGAGAGTGAGTCTTGATGGGCCAGATGGATGGGCCCGTGGCTGGATTGGTAAAGGGCAGAGAGCTCCATTCCGACTCAGACGCCAGCAAGGTGGAGGTGGAGTACTGGTTTGGGCTGGTATCATCAAAGATGAGCTTGTGAGGCCTTTTCGGGTTGAGGATGGAGTCAAGCTCAACTCCCAGTTTCTGGAAGACTGCCAGTTTCTGGAAGACACCTTCTTCAAGCAGTGGTACAGGAAGAAGTCTGCATCCTTCAAGAAAAACATGATTTTCATGCAGGGCAATGCTCCATCACACGTCCAAGTACTCCACAGCGTGGCTGGCAAGAAAGGGTATAAAAGAAGAAAATCTAATGACATGGCCTCCTTGTTCACCTGATCTGAACCCCATTGAGAACCTGTGGTCCATCATCAAATGTGAGATTTACAAGGAGGGAAAACAGTACACCTCTCTGAACAGTGTCTGGGAGGCTGTGGTTGCTGCTGCACGCAATGTTGATGGTGAACAGATCAAAACACTGACAGAATCCATGGATGGCAGGCTTTTGAGTGTCCTTGCAAAGAAAGGTGGCTATATTGGTCACTGATTTGTTTTTGTTTTGTTTTTGAATGTCAGAAATGTATATTTGTGAATGTTGAGATGTTATATTGGTTTCACTGGTAAAAATAAATAATTGAAATGGGTATATATTTGTTTTTTGTTAAGTTGCCTAATAATTATGCACAGTAATAGTCACCTGCACACACAGATATCCCCCTAAAATAGCTATAACTAAAAACAAACTAAAAACTACTTCCAAAACTATTCAGCTTTGATATTAATGAATTTTTTTGGGTTCATTGAGAACATGGTTGTTGTTCAATAATAAAATTAATCCTCAAAAATACAACTTGCCTAATAATTCTGCACTCCCTGTATAGATAATTCTGATATGAAAAATCAGTTCAGATCTTTGGAAAATGCTATGATTAATGATCTGAGATTGATGTGGGACATAGAAGCTTTTAATAAATATCTAGAGTCGCATAGAATACCTAGAGGGCTACGAATTAAAAAATATCCTTCTTTCCAATTTGACAATGTGGATGATACAGAGGATTGGAATGCAGCACTCTCAGAATGCTCCTTTAAATTGATTAGAATACTAATTCGTGCAAAAAATAACAAACGCACAGCACTGAGTTCCACTATTTCAGGTCTTAAAGAAGATTTAAAGCAATATACTACTTCTGCAAAATTTGGAACTTTTCAAAAACATCTCAGTAAGTGATAATATAGCCAAGCAAGATAAGGAGCCAGCTCAAAGAAAAGGCAAACAGTTTCTTAGGGATAAAGAAGATTATGACATTGACAAGGTTTATAACTGGGCGGCTCTTAGAAAATTACAAAGAGCAAATAGGAATAAATTTAAAAGGCAACAAAAACAGCACAAGAATGTGGATAAGCCTAATGAAAACCAGGAAGGTCCCTCGTTACAGCCTCCCAAATCTATATTAAAAAAAAAGAAAAATCATAAGAAAGTGGTTTTTAGTGGTTCTGAAGGGGATAATTCAGATACAGAATCATCATTTATGGGAACATCATATGTTTCCACTTGTTCCTCCTCCCCTTCCTCTGTCTCTTCTTCGCTTTCCTCTCCCTCTTATGCTTTTTTACAGGGCACACCGAGGGACAGATCGAAGACACGCCCTTAGTAGTAAGACCCAAGACAAGACAGACGGGGTTACTAGAAAGGGAAGAAGAAAGAGATGGAGGAAACAAAGGAGCAGGAAAGCAGAAAAAGAAGAAAGGACATTGGCTGGGGACATTTTTAGCATCCAAGGAGACTGTTTAAATAATAAAAATTCTGTTGGATTTAGCATTATTAATTTGTCACATCATAATCTTACTATTGATGAAAGCAAAGTGCTAGCTAAGGGATTAGGCTTTGCCCCCACGTCCAAATTTTCAAGTTTTAACACTCTCCTTGACTTAAATAAATTTATATGAAAATTGGCACTCAAACATTATTACTCTCTCACTAGAGACACAGTGGAGATTAACACAGTGGAATTGGTTGATTATTCCACTCCTTCCCTCTCTGACAGAACACATCTGTCTTTTAGTGAAGCCTGTTCTTTAGTGCAACTCACTGACCTCTATAGTGGAGAGAGAAATTAAACTTTACCCAATGATATTTTGAAACCCAATAAATTAAGGTCTGACTTCTATCCTGTAAAATATAGAGGTCCCCACATAAATGCGTATCAAATGATGGTTCAGGAGGACATTTTACAGTTGCAAAAGGCCATGGACGTCAGTACTGCCCCCCCCCCCAAAAAAAAAATCTGAGCTATAAAGAGAGGATGGCTATTAAGTCTCTCAAGAACAATGATCATATTGTCATCAGAAACTCGGATAAGGGGGGCAGTATTGTCAACCTAGATAAGGAGTTTTACTTTTGTGAGGCTCATTCACAATTGTCTGACTCTAAGGTCTATCAAAAGCTTACAGGGAACCCTGTTTTACGCTATAGGGATGAACTTGTAAAGTTAATAATTGAAGGTATAAACTTGGGGGTCTTTAGAGAGATCGATCTTGATTCTCTGGTACCTAAGAATCCTCTTGTCCCTATCTTTTACCATGTCCTCAAGGTTCACAAGGACCTCAACAACCCTCCGGGGAGACCCATTGTCTCCGGAGTGGGGTATTTGTTTGAGCCTTTGGGGGCATGGTTAGATAGCATTCTTCAACTGCTAGCTGTCAAACAGTTATCTTATCTCAAAGATAGCTCACATCTTATATATACCTTACAAACTGTGGTTTGGGAACCAGATTATACTTGGTTAGTAATAGACATTTTTTTTTTTTTTTTTAAATATTTATTTATCAGTTTTTTTCAAATAACATAAAAAAGAAAACAAGTCAATCCACAAAAAAGGAAAAAAACAAAACAAAAGAAATAATATATTATGAAGACGCAGCTCCTCATCATATTGTAACTTCCATGGAGACACAGCTCCACCTCAGCAGAAAGAAAAAAAAAGAAAAAACAACAAGAAAAACAAGAAATAAAATAAACAGAAATTATAACAATCTACCTAGCTGGGTAGCCATTATCTTAACTTTGTCATTATTCTATACAATATAATTCTAAGCATCAGAATAACCATAAATACCATTCCTGGTATCATTTTTTTAAAAACGGAGAAAGGTGAGAAAAAAAAATACAAAAAAGACCCTGCCCCCTGTCTCCCTTAATGTTAGCTCCCAATTGTATCTTATTACTCAACATGCAAAATTAATTTACTGGGCTTATGACCACTAATATATTTCTCTATATAACGAGATCCAAGATGCCGGGAATTCATTTAGCACTAATTCAGCAAAACTATTAGAGCTCAAGAAAGGGTTCAGTATACGTTTTTGTATTTGAGGAGGGTAGGTTTTAATTATGGGGAGCCATCCTACTAAGATTTTTTTAATTTTTTGTTCCCCTAATAACTGTGTATGAAATGATTAAAAAATAATTTGGTTCTGTATCTCTTTAGTAAAAAGCGAGAAGCTAGGAGCTATTGTACTCTTCCAAGCTTTCAAAATTAAATGCCTGGACAATAAGATTACTGTGTTTAGTATGTTTCTGTAAGAATTTTGATTATATATTTGAACCTCAAGAAATATAATCTCTTCCAGCCCTATAGAGACATTAGTCCCATAGTTTTTGTTAAACCAGTAGGAGACCTTATTCCAAAATTTATACATTTTTGGACAGGAACCAAACATATGTGAAATGTCTGCATTTACATATGAACAACGTGGGCATAAAAATGATTGTGCTACAAACATTCTTTTCAATCTAGCGGGAGTGAGATAATAATTGTTAGGTAATTTCATGTGGGATTCTTTCCAGTTTATTGAAACCCTACATTTGCCCAGGACTGAGAAACTTGTCTTAATCTTCTCATGGTTCATATCAGAAAAATAAGGTAACCATGTATTACAAATTTTATCCAAAAAAATTTGACTCTCTTTAGCCAGCATAATGTTATATATCAATGATATAGATAAGGTTCCCCCCACAGATTTTTGAATACATATTCTAATATCTGACCATGAGCCACCATTGTCCAAAATCGAGTCCCTACAATCCATAAAGTGACGAACTTGAAAGTAAGCAAATAAACTATTTCTCGGAAGATCAAATTGCTTTCTAAGCTGTTCAAAAGCCAATATCTGCCCTGTACCTGAAAGCAATTGGTATAAGTATTTCAATCCCTTTTCTTCCCATATCTTGAATATTTTCTGAGTGTTTCCAGGGGCAAATTCTACATTGCCTATTATAGGTAGATATTCAGAGAAGGTGTGATTTATCCCAATCAGGGCACAGAATTTACGCCAGGCTATCACTATGTTGTTGATGGTAATTAAACTAGTAACAACACCAGGAATTTTGCTCAGTGGATTATGTAAGATAGTTTTTAACGAAAAAGGATAGATCATTGGACTTTCAATTTCATTTGAAGAGAACCAGTTAGTTTCTGCTAGCCAGTCTATTGCAATTTTAACTAAAGCAGCCAAATTATAAAAGTTGATATTAGGTAGGGCAAGTTCAGCAACACTACGTTTTTGTGTAAGCTTATCAATGGAAATACGCGCCTTCCTACCATGCCAAATGAATTTAGCAAACATAACATTTATTTTATTTATATCCGATTTTTTAAGGAGGAGAGGAATATTCTGTAGTGGATACAACAGTTGCGGCAAGACAATTGTCTTAATAAGACTAATTCTGGCTGAGATAGACAGCTGAAATGCTGCCCAAATCTCTAAATTAAGTTTAATCTTTTGTAAGAGTGTTTGGAAATTCAGATGATACCAATTATTCGTATTTATGTAGGTGTATGCCCAGGTATGTAAATGAGTCAACAACTTTAAAAGGAAGATCACGTATACTAGATAAAGCCTTTTTCACCCACATAAACTCACTTTTAGTATAATTTATTTTGTATCCCGAAAAGGTGCTAAAAGATTTAAACAGGTTAGGATTGATGGTATTGCCTGGGAAGTATTATGTAAGAAAATCAGCAAATCGTCCGCATGAAGAAGGATTTTTAGTCTTGATGCAGCTATGGGAATCCCTACGCATAATTGTCTTAACCATATGGCCAAGGGTTCGAGTGCAATATTAAACAGTAGGGGGGAGAGTAGACACCCCTGTCTAGTACCTTTTTTTTAAAGATATTGCCTGTGTTAAAGAGCCATTAACCAGTAGGAAAGATATTGGTTTACTATATAAATTATGAATAAACTGTGCAATCTGACTTTTAAAACCAAATTTTTCCAAGGCTTTAAATAGATATTCCCACTCAATCGAATCAAACGCCTTCTCGGCATCAAGTGTTAAAATCGCTGAGTCATACTTTAATTGTTTCCCTTTAATGTCCTCTATATTCCACATATATTCTAATAATGTAGTGACTTTGCGGATATTCTTGGATGATTTCCTTGATGCCATGAAGCCCGTTTGATCCGAATGAATGATTCCATCTAAACAACCCATCAATCTAGCGGCCACAATTGATGTTAGTATTTTATAATCAATCGTAGAAAAAGACTTATGTGACTTTGATTCACATGTATAGATTTGAAGATTTGGGTTTTTAATACGCCATATGTCTATTAATTTAAGCTTGTGAGAGAAACTTTTAAAAAATTTTGCTTGTTTATTATATTCTTTCATATTTTTTTTTGAAGATCTTTCCATTTCAGGAACTAAGGACATATTAAAGTCACCACCTACGATCAGGTTATCAGATATAAATGGAAATAATTTGATCTTAATTTTTCCCAGAATTCTTTAATAAACTTGTTTGGAGCATAGATATTACACAGTTCAAAATTAACTGTATTGACCCGAATCTGGACAATTATGTATCTGGCATCTTTATCTAGTTCTATTTTGATGATTTCGTATGTTAGATTTTTATTTATAAGGATTGCTACCCCTAATTTTCTATTCATACAGGGTGTGGCTATCACCTCGCCGACCCACTTTGATTTCAATTTTGGGATTTCTATTTCTTTTAAATGAGTCTCCTGTAAGAAGACAATGCTCGGTTTTAACTTACCTAGTTCTTTAATAATACGTTTGCGTTTAATCGGTGAGGTGATACCGCCTATGTTCCATGAGAGTACATTCAATTCATTTACCATAATATATGCTTAATTTTAAGTTTTGTAAGCTCGTAAGCTCTTTCTTTCCCCTTCAGCATTAAAGGGGGGGGGGAGACAGGGGGGGAGAAGAAGAACAAAAAAAAAAAAAAACCCAGGTGAGAAAATCTCTCTACAAAACAAAACATCATGCATGATAACATCATATCTTTAAACTCAACATATTTCAGTAAACCTTTGACTTTAACTTTCAGGTTGGCTTTAAGCATTCTGAGGATCTACTATAGCCGAACAATCTCTTGTTACTACTTGTACATTTGGGGCTACATTTGTTAATAATTGTTTAGCCTTTATGAACTCTTTTGCTTCAACTAAATTGTTGAGTGTATGTCTCTTTCCACCTTCCTTAACTATAATCTTAGCTGGGTACAGCATACATGCTTGGAGGCCATTTTTTATCAGGGATGTGCATAGAGGTGCCATAACCTTTCTTTTCTTATACGTCTCTAGAGAGAAGTCTTGAAACAATAAGATATTTTTACCTCCTATAGAGAACCTTTCAATTTTCCTATATAATCTTAAGAGCTCTAATTTATCTTGGTGTCTTAGCAGTTTACATATACAAATTCTGGGTCTGGATATATTTTCTTCATTGGGGTTCCTAACTCCAATTCTGTGTGCTCTCTCAATTGGGAGGGGCAAAAGATGAGCAGGGAATCCTAAGGCTAGTGGTAGAGCCTTACTGGTGAATTCTATCAAATTTAAATAATCAGGGGTTTCCGGGAGCCCAACTATTCTTATGTTGTTGCGTCTGGAGCGATCTTCCATCTCCTCCAGACGCGCTTGCAAATTCTGAGTTTTGGAGATTTGGGCAGTCAAAAGTGATTCTTGAGTATTAGATAAATCCTCTAAGTTAGACACTCTACTTTCCACTTCTATCATTCTATTGGAGAACTGTTTAACTTCAAAATCCGAAGAGATACTGCCTAGTTCTCTCCTAATAATATCAAATTGCGGGGAAAAGAGATTACTTAGCTGTAATACTAGATTTTGTGTATCAAAAGGGAGTGTAGACACTTCCACTGAATCAGTGCTGATATCAGTGGCCCTAGATTTTTTATCTTTGGATTTTGCAGGCATAGCGGGGGAGTGATGTTTAATTTGAGTGACAAATTTTTCCATTTAGTGACGTGCATAAAAAAGAGCAAAAAAAGAAGAAAAAAAAAAAATGACAAGGGATTGTGATGTGATATCAACGTGTGGGAAAAAAAAAGGGAGAGAGCAACTGAGATAATATAAATCCCAGTCTTACCGTCCTGCTAGTGAGGAATATTTATATTAAGTGTAAATTACGTGTAAAATATGTGATATTATTATGCCTGCTTCGAGCTATAGTTTATTTCTAATATCTAGTTCCACCACATCCACACTAATTCCTTTAATTATTGGGAATTCCCTTCTGGGTCCAAGTAAAAAAAGTTAAATACTATAACGGTCTCCTTTAAATCCAGTCTACCCCGGCCTTCCCCTAGTAAGCACCTATGACTACAGTACAGGTTACTAATAAAAAAGATAGATCAATTACTTCTCTAGACCTATAAACATAGATCCAGCAACATATTTATCAGCCAGTAATAACACATAAAGAAAAAATAAGAAGAAAAAATAAAAGTAATAAAGAAAAAAAAGAAAAATACCAAGAATATTCAACTTTTGATTATATGTAGATATAAACTGGATACTATATATAAATCTCACTTAGTTACTTATGTAAGATAAACAAATAGCCTATATTACAACGTATCAATTATGATATAACACATCAGTAAAGCTTCTAATCATCAATTTAAGTGAGATACTAAGCTAATTTACTAATCCAAGCAACACATTCTTTTAATACAGCAAGCTTAATGGTAGACCAAATAACTGTTATTGAGAGAAAGAAAAAAAAAATTAAGTAACTAGGTAGCTCCACAGGAGGTTTATTCCAGTTCTGAAGCCATTATTCAGTCCCAAAAAAGTTCCTTGGAATACAATCACTTAAGAACGGGGGAAGCTGTATATTATTACCCCTATTTTTCCTCTTTTTCCCCTAATCTTCCAAAATCAGAGTTCAGGGGTTTTGAGTATATCCCTTCTTTTTCTTCCCCTTATTAACCTCCTTTGTGTTTCCTGAGTATTAGGGAAAGTCTCTCCTCCTTTCCCTCCTCTCTTTCTCCTCTTCTCTCCCTTTATTTACTTTAAAGGTCCAATACAAGGTTAGCTCAAAATATTTCCCCAGCAAGTAGAAAGAACAAAAAAGTCCCACTGGATAAAATATCACATACCGGTGTTTCAGGGATGTTGCCAAGCCCGGTGGCCCTGAGTACTGTGTTGCTCCAAACCTTGTTGGGTCTCGAGGCAGTAGCTAACACCTCGCCTTTACCTTCTACTGGGCCACTTCGTCTGCTTCCCAGAGCCACAACTGATCCGGCTCCTAACTCCACACATCAAGTGCCGGTGACGCCAATCTGATGCGCCACTGCTGCGGGCCCAGTGGGATGACGTTATTCCTCATGGATCCCTCCGCCACCGTCTTGGACCAAACACCGGATCACTCCGGTCAACGGAAGCGACTCCAGCCCACCTCGCCCTACCAGGAGGGCGCGGGCACTCCAACTCCCTCTCAGTGGCGGTGATCCCGGAAGGTTCTCACAGGTAAGGATGTTAGGGTCGACAGCCGGCAAATCTTCTTCTATAGCACAGACAGGTCCCAGGCTTTAACCTTATGCACAGGTAGCAGGGTCTCTGCTAACAGAACTTCCGCTGAGTGCTGCAGCCACTCTGCAGCAATATGATAGCCCACAGAAGCCGGTGTGGGGACGGCCAAGGGCTGACTCAAATTGGGGAAAGGATTGAAGGTCTTAATTCGTCCCTCTAAAGCTGCTGAACCAAGCACAGCATGCAATGAGAGCTCCTCCTCCAACGGAAGTCCGTCAAGTAATAGACATCTATACCTCTATACCCCAACATCTTGGAATTGAAGCGGTAGAATTTTTCCTAGAAAGAGAATTGAGCTTGGAATATGACACCAAAAAATATATAGGCGATGTACTTAGGTTTCTGTTGTCACATAATTATTTTATGTTTGAAGGAACCTTTTATAGACAGATCTGTGGGACGGCCATGGGGGCAAAATTTGCCCCAGCGTTCGCAAACCTATATGTTTCTTGGTGGGAGCTGACTTATATTTATAGTGTACTAAATCCATGGTTAGAAGATATATTGCTGTTTGTGAGATACATAGATGATCTCTTGATTATTCTAAAAAAAACTGTAGATGAAGAGTTGTTTAATACATTTATTGGCTTTTTAGATAATAACTTTATGAATCTCAAATTCACTGGATTATTTGATCCATCTGAGGGGAATTATCTTGATTTAATTTTACAGATTAGTGGTGATAAAATTATCACTAAAACTTATCGAAAGCCTATTGCAGGCAATACGATTTTGCATGCTACCTCTCAGCATCCCAGTCACCTTATTAAAGCGGTCCCAAGAGGACAGTTTATAAGGTTAAAAAGAAACACCAGAAATCTATGAAACTCAATCAATAGTTCTTAAAAACAGACTCATAGCCAGAGGATACAATGAACATTTGCTAGAGAAATGTAGAAATGACATTAAATCATATGATTCTTCTCATCATAAAATCAAAGACAGTACTTTTAATGAAGCTATTGTTTTCACTACAGAATACACTAGTCAGTACACTAAAATAGCTAAGATTTCTTCTATAAGGTACGACGAGTCCACGGATTCATCCTTTACTTGTGGGATATTATCCTCCTGCTAACAGGAAGTGGCAAAGAGCACCACAGCAGAGCTGTCTATATAGCTCCTCCCTTAGCTCCACCCTCTAGTAATTCTCTTTGCCTACTCTAAGTACTAGGAAGGGTAAAGTGAAAGAGGTGATAAAATATTAGTTTTTAATTTCTTCAAGCAAGAGTTTTTTGTTTTAAATAGTACTGGTGTGTATTATTTACTCTCAGGCAGCAGATGGATGAAGACTTCTGCCTGGAGGATGATGATCTTAGCATTTGTAACTAAGATCCAGTGCTGTTCCCACAGAGGCTGAGGAGTACAGGAAACTTCAGTGTGAGGAACGTTTTCATGCTATATAGCAGTGAGGTATGTTCAGTCATTTTTTTCTGGAGAGACTGTGTATTTCAGAAAGCCTGACAGTATCCCTATGAGGGTAAGGGTAAGCAGTAATCCTAAGAGCTATAGAAAAGCATTACTAAGCTTGCATAAGGGGCTAATTAAAAAATGGCTGACACTGAGTTTTGAATGTTTGTGGGCAAACGTTTTCTGAACTGGGAGTGCTGTTAACGTTTTGTGGGCAATAACATTTTTTGGGCAACTTTATTGAGGGTACACTTGGCTTATTTTCTGGGTCTCAGAACCCACATGGCTAGTTTAAAACCGCTCTGGTGCGGTTCTTTGAGGCTGTAGAGACATCGAGTGAGATGGGCGGGGCCTATTTTCACGCCTCAGATGCGCAGTTTTCACTCAGCAAGCAGCAAGCTCCAACTCCGGAGGGCCCTTGTGGATGTTTTGGGCCAAATCGAAGCTTTAACCCCATATTTACAATCCCTGAGGGCAGGTAGGCACCACAGCAGGGCTGTGGCAAGGTGCTGGGTGTGTTTTTTCAGGATTTAGGCCTTAATTCAATCCGGTTTGCACAATAAAGGGTTAAATGTAAAATTTTCTTGTGGGGCAAACTTAAATAAACATATTGAGTCTGCTATCAAAAATTTGAAAAAATTGGTGCATTTTAAAGCAGTTTTGCAGAACGTGTATGCTTTTTTTCTCTTAAAGGTGCAGTACCGTTTTTTAAGATTGTTTTTTTTCCCTAAATAAAGTTTTTTCATGCTTGTTTGTAGTCATTACTAGCCTGTTCAACATGTCTGACATTGAGGAAAGTCATTGTTCAATATGTTTAGAAGCCATTGTGGAACCCCCACTTAGAATGTGTCCCTCATGCACTGAAAGGTCAATAAATTGCAAAGAACATATTTTAGCTACTAAAAGTATGTCGCAGGATGATTCTCAGTCAGAAGGGAATCAGGTTATGCACTCTAATTCTCCCCAAGTGTCACAACCATTAACGCCCGCACAAGCAACGCCAAGTACTTCTAGTGCGTCTAATTCTTTCACCCTGCAAGATATGGCCGCAGTTATGAATACTACCCTCACAGAGGTTTTATCTAAGCGGCCTGGGTTGCAGGGGAAGCGCAGTAGGTCTGGTGTGAGAACAAATGCTGAGCCCTCTGACGCTTTATTAGCCATATCCGATGTACCCTCACAATGTTCTGAGTTGGGGGTGAGGGATTTGCTGTCTGAGGGAGAGATTTCTGATTCAGGAAAGATGTTCCCTCAGACAGACTCAGATATGACGGCTTTTAAATTTAAACTAGAACACCTCCGCTTATTGCTCAGGGAGGTTTTAGCGACTCTGGATGATTTTGACCCTATTGTAGTTCCAGAGAAATTGTGTAAAATGGACAGATTTCTAGAGGTTCCTGCTTACACTGATGTTTTTCCGGTCCCTAAGAGGATTTCGGACATTGTTACTAAGGAGTAGGATAGACCAGGTATTCCGTTCGCTCCCCCTCCTACTTTTAAGAAAATGTTTCCCATATCAGACACCATGCGGTACTCGTGGCAGACGGTCCCTAAGGTGGAGGGAGCTATTTCTACCCTGGCTAAGCGTACAACTATACCTATTGAGGACAGTTGTGCTTTCAAAGATCCTATGGATAAAAAATTAGAGGGTCTCCTAAAGAAAATATTTGTTCATCAGGGTTTTCTTCTCCAACCTATAGCGTGCATTGTTCCCGTAACTACTGCAGCTGCTTTTTGGTTCGAAGCTCTGGAGGAGGCTCTTCAGGTTGAGACCCCATTAGATGATATTCTGGATAGAATTAGGGCTCTCAAGCTAGCTAATTCTTTCATTACAGATGCCGCTTTTCAACTGGCTAAATTAGCGGCAAATAATTCAGGTTTTGCCATTTTAGTGTGTAGAGCATTATGGCTTAAGTCCTGGTCTGCTGATGTGTCATCAAAATCTAAGCTTTTAGCCATCCCTTTCAAGGGTAAGACCCTATTTGGGCCTGAACTGAAAGAGATAATTTCAGACATCACTGGAGGGAAAGGCCATGCCCTTCCTCAGGATAAGACAAATAAGATGAGGACCAAACAAAATAATTTTCGTTCCTTTTGAAACTTCAAAGGTGGTCCCTCTACCTCTTCCCCTGCTGCAAAGCAAGAGGGGAATTTTGCTCAATCCAAGTCAGTCTGGAGACCTAACCAGACTTGGAACAAAGGTAAACAGGCCAAGAAGCCCACTGCTGCCACCAAGACAGCATGAAGGGGTAGCCCCTAATCCGGGACCGGATCTAGTAGGGGGCAGACTTTCTCTCTTTGCTCAGGCTTGGGCAAGAGACGTTCAGGACTACTGGGCTTTAGAAATCGTAACCCAGGAGTATCTTCTAGATTTCAAAGATTCTCCTCCAAGGGGGAGATTCCATCTTTCTCAATTGTCTGTAAACTAGACAAAAAGAGAGGCATTCTTACGCTGTGTAGAAGACCTATATACCATGGGAGTGATCTGCCCAGTTCCCAAAACAGAACAGGAGCAGGGGTTCTACTCCAATCTGTTTGTGCTTCCCAAAAAAGAGGGAACCTTCAGACAAATTTTAGATCTCAAGATCCTAAACAAATTCCTCAGAGTCCCATCCTTCAAGATGGAGACCATTCGGACTATTTTACCAATAATCCATGAGGGTCAATATATGACCACCATGGACTTAAAGGATGTGTATCTACACATCCCTATCCACAAAGATCATCACCAGTTCCTCAGGTTCGCCTTTCGGGACAAGCATTACCAGTTTGTGGCTCTTCCCTTCGGGTTGGCCACAGCTCCCAGAATTTTCACAAAGGTGCTAGGGTCCCTTCTGGCGGTTCTAAGGCCACGGGGCATAGCAGTGGCGCCTTATCTGGACGATATCTTAATTCAGGCGCCGACTTACTAACTAGCCAAATCTCACACGGACATCGTGTTGACTTTTCTAAGATCTCACGGGTGGAAGGTGAACGTAAAAAAGAGTTCACTTATCCCTCTCACAAGAGTTCCATTCCTGGGAACTCTGATAGATTCGGTGGACATGAAAATTTTTCTGACGTAGGTCAGGAAATCAAAGATTTTAACCACCTGCCGATCTCTTGATTCCATTCCTCGGCCTTCAGTGGCTCAGTGTATGGAGGTAATCGGACTAATGGTAGCGGCAATGGACATAGTTCCGTTTGCTCGCTTGCATCTCAGACCACTGAAACTATGCATGCTCAAACAGTGGAATGGGGCTTATGCAGATTTATCTCCTCAGATAATTCTGGATCAAGAGACCAGAGACTCTCTTCTTGGGTGGTTGTCACAGGATCATCTGTCTCAGGGAATGTGGTTCCACAGACCAGCATGGGTCATAGTGACGACGGACGCCAGCCTATTAGGCTGGGGTGCAGTTTGGAATTCCCTGAAAGCACAGGGTTTGTGGACTCTCCTCCCGATAAATATTCTAGAACTGAGAGAGATATTCAACGCGCTTCAGGCGTGGCCTCAGCTGGCTTCGACCAGATTCATAAGATTCCAGTCGGACAATATCACGACTGTAGCATATATCAATCATCAGGGGGGAACAAAGAGTTCTCTAGCGATGATAGAGGTTACCATAATAATTTGATGGGCAGAGACTCACTCTTGCCATCTATCAGCAATCTATATCCCAGGAGTGGAGAACTGGGAAGCGGATTTTCTAAGTCGTCAGACTTTTCATCCGGGGGAGTGGGAACTCCATCCGGAGGTGTTTGCACAATTGATTCAGCAATGGGGCACACCAGAATTTGATCTGATGGCGTCTCGTCAGAACGCCAAACTTCCTTGTTATGGGTTAAGGGATCCTCAGGCAGTACTGATAGATACTCTAGCAGTACCCTGGTCGTTCAACCTGGCTTATGTGTTTCCACCATTTCCTCTCCTTCCTTGTTTGATTGCCAGAATCAAACAGGAGAGAGCTTCGGTGATTTTGATAACACCTGCGTGGCCACGCAGGACTTGGTATGCAGACCTGGTGGACATGTCATCTCTTCCACCATGGACTCTGCCACTGAGACAGGACCTTCTGATTCAAGGTCCGTTCCAGCATCCAAATCTAGTTTCTCTGCGGCTGACTGCTTGGAGTTTGAACGCTTGATTTTATCCAAGCGGGGTTTCTTTGAGTCGGTCATAGATACCTTGATTCAGGCTCGAAAGCCTGTCACTAGGAAAATTTATCATAAGATATGGCGTAAATATCTTTATTGGTGCAAATCCAAAGGCTACTCATGGAGTAAGATCAGGATTCCTAGGATTTTGTCCTTTCTCAAAGAAGGATTAGAGAAGGAGCTATCAGCTAGTTCCTTAAAGGGACAGATATCTGCTTTATCAATTCTACTGCACAAGTGTCTGGCAGATGTTCCAGACGTTCAGTCGTTCTGTCAGGCTTTAGTTAGAATCAAGCCTGTGTTTAAACCTGTTGCTCCGTCATGGAGTCTGAATTTAGTTCTTAAAGTTCTTCAAGGGGTTCCATTTGAACCTATGCATTCCATAGATATTAAGCTTCTATCTTGGAAAGTTCTGTTTTTAGTTGCTATCTCTTCGGCTCAAAGAGTTTCTGAACTATCTTCGTTGCAATGCGACTCGCCTTATCTTGTTTTCCATGCTGATAAAGTGGTTTTGCGTACCAAAGCTGGATTCCTTCCTAAGGTTGTTACTAATAGGAATATCAATCAGGAAATTGTTGTTCCTTCTCTGTGTCCTAATCCTTCCTCTAAGAAGGAGCGTCTGTTGCACAACTTGGACGTGGTTCGTGCTTTGAAGTTTTACTTGCAAGCAACCAAGGATTTCCGTCAAACATCTTCTTTGTTTGTTGTCTATTCTGGAAAACGTAGAGGTCAAAAAGCTACGGCACCTCTCTTTCTTTTTCGCTGAAAAGCATCATCCGTTTGGCATACAAGACTGCTGGACAGCAGCCTTCTGAAAGGATTACAGCTCACTCTACTAGAGCGGTGGCTTCCACATGGGCTTTTAAAAATGATGCTTCTGTTGAACAGATTTGTAAGGCTGCGACTTGGTCTCCGCTTCATACCTTTTCCAAATTTTCCAAATTTGATACTTTTGCTTCTTCGGAGGCTATTTTTGGGATAAAAGTTCTTCAAGCAGTGGTACCTTCTGTTTAACCATTTGTCTTGTCCCTCCCGTTCATCCGTGTCCTGTAGCTTTGGTATTGTATCCCACAAGTAAAGGATGAATCCGTGGACTCGTCGTACCTTATAGAAGAAAAGTAAATTTATGCTTACCTGATAAATTAATTTCTTCTATGGTACGACGAGTCCACGGCCCGCCCTGTCATTTTAAGACAGATTATATTTTTTTATTTTAAACTTCAGTCACCTCTGCACCTTTTAGTTTCTCATTTTTCTTCCTGTACCTTCGGTCGAATGACTGGGGGGTGGAGCTAAGGGAGGAGCTATATAGACAGCTCTGCTGTGGTGCTCTTTGCCACTTACTGTTAGCAGGAGGATAATACCCCACAAGTAAAGGATGAATACGTGGACTCGTCGTACCATAGAAGAAATTAATTTATCAGGTAAGCATAAATTTACTTTTTACAGAAACATCTCCACATACTTGAAGGAGATCCTACATTAGCTACTATAATTACAAACTGTAAATTTGTCCCAAAAAAAACAAAAACTTTAGCCAGAAGCCTTTCCTCTAGTAATATTAAAAGAGCACATTCAACAGGCTCTAGGTGGCTCAGCAAGCAAGGGAAATTTAAATGCCTTAGTAAAAATTGTGGTATGTGTGCCTGTATTAGCTTTGGTGATCATTTTACAAGTAATATCACTCAACAGAGCTATAATATTAATTTGTATGCCAATTGTGGCATTACCTTTGCTGTCTATTTACTTACATGTAACTTGTGCCAGCTTCAATATGTTGGCCAAACCTCTAGGGAGGTTAGAAAAAGATTTGGTGAACATCTTAGGGATACAAAAAATTATGTCATGGAGTCAGCTATTGCTAACCATCTTAATGGTGAACATTTTACTAATATAGCTAATCTCTCTATCCGTATTATAGATGTTGCCATTGTACCCCCCAGAGGGGGAAACAGATATAATATATTACAAAGAAAAGAAATCTATTGGATTCTTCAATTAAAGACAAGAAGTCCATTTGGAATGAATAGAGAATGTGACATACATTTTTTTTATTGATGTCTAAACTCTATTTCAATAATCAACTGATCTGATAGAGGAGCGCTCTCTAAAAGAAGTAAAAAAATTTGAAAAAAGGGGTAATGTAATACAAAAATTACAAGAAGTGAATGGTATTGGTAAAAAAGAAGAACTGTGAATAAAAAATGAAAAAATGAAAAAATAAAGGAATAAAAATAAAAGTAAAAACAGAATATAACAATGTTAAAAAATCTTGTCATATATATAATGAAGATCGGACAATTAATGCAATATATGAACCATGCAAGTGATGTCAAATAAATGTCAAAATAAAGTTCTTGTGTTGGAAAAAAACTTGCTTGTTTGCTGGTCCAATGGAGGGTAATGTCCAAATGCTTGATGTATAATAGTTTAAGTATATGTCCAATCGGATAATGACAGTTAGAATCAGGCAGCTCCTCTTAACCCGGTGCAAGGAAATTCTAAAAAGATGGAAACAGAAGAGGGCGCCTCATAAAGTGGTATGACCTTAACAATGGAGTAGGTATAATGGTAAAAAGATGCTTACTAGAGATAATGGCACTGTACTATGACCAGTGCTTACGAACAGACTGACACTTTTAGCGGCCAGCACACTGATCCCAGGTATCGTCCACAGGAACTGATCCCAGGTGCAGCGTCTCAGAGTGAGGAAGCAAACCAACGGAAAAGTACTAGCAGCGGCTAGCAGACTTATGCCCAAGTGTATCTTCTGGAACAGTTTTGTATGAGTTGCGGCGTCTCAAAATGGAAAACCGGACAACGCCGGCGGCAATAAAAACTGTCTGACAACTTCGGTAATGTTAAAACAGATAAAAGTAAACGCTTTATTGGCAAACACAACGCGTTTCTCGACCACACACTAGTCGTTTCATCAGGTGATTTTTTTATATCCGCTTTTTAAAAAAAATCACCTGATGAAACGACCAGTGTGTGGACGAGAAACGCATTGTGTTTGCCAATAAAGCGTTTACTTTTATCTGTTTTAACATTACTGAAGTTGTCAGACAGTTTTTATTGCCGCCAGCGTTGTCCGGTTTTCCATTTTGACACGCCGCAACTCATACAAAACTGTTCCCAAAGATACACTTGGGCATAAGTCTGCTAGCCGCTGCTAGCACTTTTCCGTTGGTTTGCTTCCTCACTCTGAGACGCTGCACCTGGGATCAGTTCCTGTGGACGATACCTGGGATCAGTGTGCTGGCCGCTGAAAGTGTCAGTCTGTTCTTAAGCACTGTCGTTACAGACACCTTATAGGATTTGATCGGGGTGGAGGATCTTCTCAACGTTTCACAGAAAAGATTTACGGCCTTGAGGGTTGTTAATTACTGTGAAGTCAGGATCAGACTGATATGCTTCAGGAAAGTTTTTCTCTGTGAAAGGCACATGTGGAGCAAAAAGAGGCTGCTTCTTGGGTGGTAACTAGCCATAGAACAAGCTATTATCCTATTGTTCGTTTCCAGGTTGAGCGCTTCTCTCTTTTTATTTATGCAAATTATGACATTTTGGGAAGTCTCCCTAAGTGTGATGCGGGAATCCAGACGTGGACCCGTTGCTCAGTGTGCCTAGAGGGATATGGCTGCACCTCACTGACGAGGCCCACAATAGGCCGAAACGTACATCTGGGGTTTTGCTGTTTCTCTCGTTCAGAGAAGAATTGCCTGGTATTTCGGGGCTGGACTGTACTGTGAAGTCAGGATCAGACTGATATGCTTCAGGAAAGTTTTTCTCTGTGAAAGGCACATGTTGAGCAAAAAGAGGCTGCTTCTTGGGTGGTAACTAGCCATAGAACAAGCTATTATGCTATTGTTCGTTTCCAGGTTGAGCGCTTCTCTCTTTTTATTTATGCAAATTATGACATTTTGGGAAGTCTCCCTAAGTGTGATGCGGGAATCCAGACGGGGACCCGTTGCTCAGTGTGCCTAGAGGGATATGGCTGCACCTCACTGACGAGGCCCACAATAGGCCGAAACGTACGTCTGGGGTTTTGCTGTTTCTCTCGTTCAGAGAAGAATTGCCTGGTATTTCGGGGCTGGACTGTACTGTGAAGTCAGGATCAGACTGATATGCTTCAGGAAAGTTTTTCTCTGTGAAAGGCACATGTTGAGCAAAAAGAGGCTGCTTCTTGGGTGGTAACTAGCCATAGAACAAGCTATTATGCTATTGTTCGTTTCCAGGTTGAGCGCTTCTCTCTTTTTATTTACGCAAATTATGACATTTTGGGAAGTCTCCCTAAGTGTGATGCGGGAATCCAGACGTGGACTCGTTGCTCAGTGTGCCTAGAGGGATATGGCTGCACCTCACTGATGAGGCCCACAATAGGCCAAAACGTACGTCTGGGGTTTTGCTGTTTCTCTCGTTCAGAGAAGAATTGCCTGGTATTTCGGGGCTGGACTGTACTGTGAAGTCAGGATCAGACTGATATGCTTCAGGAAAGTTTTTCTCTGTGAAAGGCACATGTTGAGCAAAAAGAGGCTGCTTCTTGGGTGGTAACTAGCCATAGAACAAGCTATTATGCTATTGTTCGTTTCCAGGTTGAGCGCTTCTCTCTTTTTATTTATGCAAATTATGACATTTTGGGAAGTCTCCCTAAGTGTGATGCGGGAATCCAGACGGGGACCCGTTGCTCAGTGTGCCTAGAGGGATATGGCTGCACCTCACTGACGAGGCCCACAATAGGCCGAAACGTACGTCTGGGGTTTTGCTGTTTCTCTCGTTCAGAGAAGAATTGCCTGGTATTTCGGGGCTGGACTGTACTGTGAAGTCAGGATCAGACTGATATGCTTCAGGAAAGTTTTTCTCTGTGAAAGGCACATGTTGAGCAAAAAGAGGCTGCTTCTTGGGTGGTAACTAGCCATAGAACAAGCTATTATGCTATTGTTCGTTTCCAGGTTGAGCGCTTCTCTCTTTTTATTTACGCAAATTATGACATTTTGGGAAGTCTCCCTAAGTGTGATGCGGGAATCCAGACGTGGACTCGTTGCTCAGTGTGCCTAGAGGGATATGGCTGCACCTCACTGACGAGGCCCACAATAGGCCGAAACGTACGTCTGGGGTTTTGCTGTTTCTCTCGTTCAGAGAAGAATTGCCTGGTATTTCGGGGCTGGACTGTACTGTGAAGTCAGGATCAGACTGATATGCTTCAGGAAAGTTTTTCTCTGTGAAAGGCACATGTTGAGCAAAAAGAGGCTGCTTCTTGGGTGGTAACTAGCCATAGAACAAGCTATTATGCTATTGTTCGTTTCCAGGTTGAGCGCTTCTCTCTTTTTATTTATGCAAATTATGACATTTTGGGAAGTCTCCCTAAGTGTGATGCGGGAATCCAGACGTGGACCCGTTGCTCAGTGTGCCTAGAGGGATATGGCTGCACCTCACTGACGAGGCCCACAATAGGCCGAAACGTACGTCTGGGGTTTTGCTGTTTCTCTCGTTCAGAGAAGAATTGCCTGGTATTTCGGGGCTGGACTGTACTGTGAAGTCAGGATCAGACTGATATGCTTCAGGAAAGTTTTTCTCTGTGAAAGGCACATGTTGAGCAAAAAGAGGCTGCTTCTTGGGTGGTAACTAGCCATAGAACAAGCTATTATGCTATTGTTCGTTTCCAGGTTGAGTGCTTCTCTCTTTTTATTTATGCAAATTATGACATTTTGGGAAGTCTCCCTAAGTGTGATGCGGGAATCCAGACGTGGACCCGTTGCTCAGTGTGCCTAGAGGGATATGGCTGCACCTCACTGACGAGGCCCACAATAGGCCGAAACGTACGTCTGGGGTTTTGCTGTTTCTCTCGTTCAGAGAAGAATTGCCTGGTATTTCGGGGCTGGACTGTACTGTGAAGTCAGGATCAGACTGATATGCTTCAGGAAAGTTTTTCTCTGTGAAAGGCACATGTTGAGCAAAAAGAGGCTGCTTCTTGGGTGGTAACTAGCCATAGAACAAGCTATTATGCTATTGTTCGTTTCCAGGTTGAGCGCTTCTCTCTTTTTATTTATGCAAATTATGACATTTTGGGAAGTCTCCCTAAGTGTGATGTGGGAATCCAGACGTGGACCCGTTGCTCAGTGTGCCTAGAGGGATATGGCTGCACCTCACTGACAAGGCCCACAATAGGCCGAAACGTACGTCTGGGGTTTTGCTGTTTCTCTCATTCAGAGAAGAATTGCCTGGTATTTCGGGGCTGGACTGTACTGTGAAGTCAGGATCAGACTGATATGCTTCAGGAAAATTTTTCTCTGTGAAAGGCACATGTTGAGCAAGAAGAGGCTGCTTCTTGGGTGGTAACTAGCCATAGAACAAGCTATTATGCTATTGTTCGTTTCCAGGTTGAGTGCTTCTCTCTTTTTATTTATGCAAATTATGACATTTTGGGAAGTCTCCCTAAGTGTGATGCAGGAATCCAGACGTGGACCCGTTGCTCAGTGTGCCTAGAGGGATATGGCTGCACCTCACTGACGAGGCCCACAATAGGCCGAAACGTACGTCTGGGGTTTTGCTGTTTCTCTCGTTCAGAGAAGAATTGCCTGGTATTTCGGGGCTGAACTGTACTGTGAAGTCAGGATCAGACTGATATGCTTCAGGAAAGTTTTTCTCTGTGAAAGGCACATGTTGAGCAAAAGAGGCTGCTTCTTGGGTGGTAACTAGCCATAGAACAAGCTATTATGCTATTGTTCGTTTCCAGGTTGAGCGCTTCTCTCTTTTTATTTATGCAAATTATGACATTTTGGGAAGTCTCCCTAAGTGTGATGCGGGAATCCAGACGTGGACCCGTTGCTCAGTGTGCCTAGAGGGATATGGCTGCACCTCACTGATGAGGCCCACAATAGGCCAAAACGTACGTCTGGGGTTTTGCTGTTTCTCTCGTTCAGAGAAGAATTGCCTGGTATTTCGGGGCTGGACTGTACTGTGAAGTCAGGATCAGACTGATATGCTTCAGGAAAGTTTTTCTCTGTGAAAGGCACATGTTGAGCAAAAAGAGGCTGCTTCTTGGGTGGTAACTAGCCATAGAACAAGCTATTATGCTATTGTTCGTTTCCAGGTTGAGCGCTTCTCTCTTTTTATTTATGCAAATTATGACATTTTGGGAAGTCTCCCTAAGTGTGATGCGGGAATCCAGACGGGGACCCGTTGCTCAGTGTGCCTAGAGGGATATGGCTGCACCTCACTGACGAGGCCCACAATAGGCCGAAACGTACGTCTGGGGTTTTGCTGTTTCTCTCGTTCAGAGAAGAATTGCCTGGTATTTCGGGGCTGGACTGTACTGTGAAGTCAGGATCAGACTGATATGCTTCAGGAAAGTTTTTCTCTGTGAAAGGCACATGTTGAGCAAAAAGAGGCTGCTTCTTGGGTGGTAACTAGCCATAGAACAAGCTATTATGCTATTGTTCGTTTCCAGGTTGAGCGCTTCTCTCTTTTTATTTATGCAAATTATGACATTTTGGGAAGTCTCCCTAAGTGTGATGCGGGAATCCAGACGTGGACTCGTTGCTCAGTGTGCCTAGAGGGATATGGCTGCACCTCACTGACGAGGCCCACAATAGGCCGAAACGTACGTCTGGGGTTTTGCTGTTTCTCTCGTTCAGAGAAGAATTGCCTGGTATTTCGGGGCTGGACTGTACTGTGAAGTCAGGATCAGACTGATATGCTTCAGGAAAGTTTTTCTCTGTGAAAGGCACATGTTGAGCAAAAAGAGGCTGCTTCTTGGGTGGTAACTAGCCATAGAACAAGCTATTATGCTATTGTTCGTTTCCAGGTTGAGCGCTTCTCTCTTTTTATTTATGCAAATTATGACATTTTGGGAAGTCTCCCTAAGTGTGATGCGGGAATCCAGACGTGGACCCGTTGCTCAGTGTGCCTAGAGGGATATGGCTGCACCTCACTGATGAGGCCCACAATAGGCCAAAACGTACGTCTGGGGTTTTGCTGTTTCTCTCGTTCAGAGAAGAATTGCCTGGTATTTCGGGGCTGGACTGTACTGTGAAGTCAGGATCAGACTGATATGCTTCAGGAAAGTTTTTCTCTGTGAAAGGCACATGTTGAGCAAAAAGAGGCTGCTTCTTGGGTGGTAACTAGCCATAGAACAAGCTATTATGCTATTGTTCGTTTCCAGGTTGAGCGCTTCTCTCTTTTTATTTATGCAAATTATGACATTTTGGGAAGTCTCCCTAAGTGTGATGCGGGAATCCAGACGTGGACCCGTTGCTCAGTGTGCCTAGAGGGATATGGCTGCACCTCACTGACGAGGCCCACAATAGGCCGAAACGTACGTCTGGGGTTTTGCTGTTTCTCTCATTCAGAGAAGAATTGCCTGGTATTTCGGGGCTGGACTGTACTGTGAAGTCAGGATCAGACTGATATGCTTCAGGAAAATTTTTCTCTGTGAAAGGCACATGTTGAGCAAGAAGAGGCTGCTTCTTGGGTGGTAACTAGCCATAGAACAAGCTATTATGCTATTGTTCGTTTCCAGGTTGAGTGCTTCTCTCTTTTTATTTATGCAAATTATGACATTTTGGGAAGTCTCCCTAAGTGTGATGCAGGAATCCAGACGTGGACCCGTTGCTCAGTGTGCCTAGAGGGATATGGCTGCACCTCACTGACGAGGCCCACAATAGGCCGAAACGTACGTCTGGGGTTTTGCTGTTTCTCTCGTTCAGAGAAGAATTGCCTGGTATTTCGGGGCTGAACTGTACTGTGAAGTCAGGATCAGACTGATATGCTTCAGGAAAGTTTTTCTCTGTGAAAGGCACATGTTGAGCAAAAAGAGGCTGCTTCTTGGGTGGTAACTAGCCATAGAACAAGCTATTATGCTATTGTTCGTTTCCAGGTTGAGCGCTTCTCTCTTTTTATTTATGCAAATTATGACATTTTGGGAAGTCTCCCTAAGTGTGATGCGGGAATCCAGACGTGGACCCGTTGCTCAGTGTGCCTAGAGGGATATGGCTGCACCTCACTGATGAGGCCCACAATAGGCCAAAACGTACGTCTGGGGTTTTGCTGTTTCTCTCGTTCAGAGAAGAATTGCCTGGTATTTCGGGGCTGGACTGTACTGTGAAGTCAGGATCAGACTGATATGCTTCAGGAAAGTTTTTCTCTGTGAAAGGCACATGTTGAGCAAAAAGAGGCTGCTTCTTGGGTGGTAACTAGCCATAGAACAAGCTATTATGCTATTGTTCGTTTCCAGGTTGAGCGCTTCTCTCTTTTTATTTATGCAAATTATGACATTTTGGGAAGTCTCCCTAAGTGTGATGCGGGAATCCAGACGGGGACCCGTTGCTCAGTGTGCCTAGAGGGATATGGCTGCACCTCACTGACGAGGCCCACAATAGGCCGAAACGTACGTCTGGGGTTTTGCTGTTTCTCTCGTTCAGAGAAGAATTGCCTGGTATTTCGGGGCTGGACTGTACTGTGAAGTCAGGATCAGACTGATATGCTTCAGGAAAGTTTTTCTCTGTGAAAGGCACATGTTGAGCAAAAAGAGGCTGCTTCTTGGGTGGTAACTAGCCATAGAACAAGCTATTATGCTATTGTTCGTTTCCAGGTTGAGCGCTTCTCTCTTTTTATTTACGCAAATTATGACATTTTGGGAAGTCTCCCTAAGTGTGATGCGGGAATCCAGACGTGGACTCGTTGCTCAGTGTGCCTAGAGGGATATGGCTGCACCTCACTGATGAGGCCCACAATAGGCCAAAACGTACGTCTGGGGTTTTGCTGTTTCTCTCGTTCAGAGAAGAATTGCCTGGTATTTCGGGGCTGGACTGTACTGTGAAGTCAGGATCAGACTGATATGCTTCAGGAAAGTTTTTCTCTGTGAAAGGCACATGTTGAGCAAAAAGAGGCTGCTTCTTGTGTGTTAACTAGCCATAGAACAAGCTATTATGCTATTGTTCGTTTCCAGGTTGAGCGCTTCTCTCTTTTTATTTATGCAAATTATGACATTTTGGGAAGTCTCCCTAAGTGTGATGCGGGAATCCAGACGTGGACCCGTTGCTCAGTGTGCCTAGAGGGATATGGCTGCACCTCACTGACGAGGCCCACAATAGGCCGAAACGTACGTCTGGGGTTTTGCTGTTTCTCTCGTTCAGAGAAGAATTGCCTGGTATTTCGGGGCTGGACTGTACTGTGAAGTCAGGATCAGACTGATATGCTTCAGGAAAGTTTTTCTCTGTGAAAGGCACATGTTGAGCAAGAAGAGGCTGCTTCTTGGGTGGTAACTAGCCATAGAACAAGCTATTATGCTATTGTTCGTTTCCAGGTTGAGCGCTTCTCTCTTTTTATTTATGCAAATTATGACATTTTGGGAAGTCTCCCTAAGTGTGATGCGGGAATCCAGACGTGGACCCGTTGCTCAGTGTGCCTAGAGGGATATGGCTGCACCTCACTGACGAGGCCCACAATAGGCCGAAACGTACGTCTGGGGTTTTGCTGTTTCTCTCGTTCAGAGAAGAATTGCCTGGTATTTCGGGGCTGGACTGTACTGTGAAGTCAGGATCAGACTGATATGCTTCAGGAAAGTTTTTCTCTGTGAAAGGCACATGTTGAGCAAAAAGAGGCTGCTTCTTGGGTGGTAACTAGCCATAGAACAAGCTATTATGCTATTGTTCGTTTCCAGGTTGAGCGCTTCTCTCTTTTTATTTACGCAAATTATGACATTTTGGGAAGTCTCCCTAAGTGTGATGCGGGAATCCAGACGTGGACTCGTTGCTCAGTGTGCCTAGAGGGATATGGCTGCACCTCACTGATGAGGCCCACAATAGGCCAAAACGTACGTCTGGGGTTTTGCTGTTTCTCTCGTTCAGAGAAGAATTGCCTGGTATTTCGGGGCTGGACTGTACTGTGAAGTCAGGATCAGACTGATATGCTTCAGGAAAGTTTTTCTCTGTGAAAGGCACATGTTGAGCAAAAAGAGGCTGCTTCTTGTGTGTTAACTAGCCATAGAACAAGCTATTATGCTATTGTTCGTTTCCAGGTTGAGCGCTTCTCTCTTTTTATTTATGCAAATTATGACATTTTGGGAAGTCTCCCTAAGTGTGATGCGGGAATCCAGACGTGGACCCGTTGCTCAGTGTGCCTAGAGGGATATGGCTGCACCTCACTGACGAGGCCCACAATAGGCCGAAACGTACGTCTGGGGTTTTGCTGTTTCTCTCGTTCAGAGAAGAATTGCCTGGTATTTCGGGGCTGGACTGTACTGTGAAGTCAGGATCAGACTGATATGCTTCAGGAAAGTTTTTCTCTGTGAAAGGCACATGTTGAGCAAAAAGAGGCTGCTTCTTGGGTGGTAACTAGCCATAGAACAAGCTATTATGCTATTGTTCGTTTCCAGGTTGAGCGCTTCTCTCTTTTTATTTATGCAAATTATGACATTTTGGGAAGTCTCCCTAAGTGTGATGCGGGAATCCAGACGTGGACCCGTTGCTCAGTGTGCCTAGAGGGATATGGCTGCACCTCACTGACGAGGCCCACAATAGGCCGAAACGTACGTCTGGGGTTTTGCTGTTTCTCTCGTTCAGAGAAGAATTGCCTGGTATTTCGGGGCTGGACTGTACTGTGAAGTCAGGATCAGACTGATATTCTTCAGGAAAGTTTTTCTCTGTGAAAGGCACATGTTGAGCAAAAAGAGGCTGCTTCTTGGGTGGTAACTAGCCATAGAACAAGCTATTATGCTATTGTTCGTTTCCAGGTTGAGCGCTTCTCTCTTTTTATTTATGCAAATTATGACATTTTGGGAAGTCTCCCTAAGTGTGATGCGGGAATCCAGACGTGGACCCGTTGCTCAGTGTGCCTAGAGGGATATGGCTGCACCTCACTGACGAGGCCCACAATAGGCCGAAACGTACGTCTGGGGTTTTGCTGTTTCTCTCGTTCAGAGAAGAATTGCCTGGTATTTTGGGGCTGGACTGTACTGTGAAGTCAGGATCAGACTGATATGCTTCAGGAAAGTTTTTCTCTGTGAAAGGCACATGTTGAGCAAAAAGAGGCTGCTTCTTGGGTGGTAACTAGCCATAGAACAAGCTATTAGCTATTGTTCGTTTCCAGGTTGAGCGCTTCTCTCTTTTTATTTATTGTTAATTATTTTATCTGTGCTGCTATTAGGCAGTTTATTTGCTTTGCTTGAATGCTAGGACTTCAGCTTTTTCTGTTCAGGCCCTTCGGGCTCTGGCTGAAGTCAGGGTTTGCGGATATGACTTCTAAGTCTAGATTTCTTCCCTCTATTTAAGGGAATGATTTTGTCTAGTCCAGACCTGGACTCAAATTATTTCCACGGCCACAGGGGGCAAGGGTGCCCTCCTACCGCAAGAATAAATGAACTAATCTAAGGGACGATTTTTGTTCTTTTCGTTCTGATAAAGCCCATGTCAACTTTCCTCCGCTAAGCCAGAGCACACCAAGAGCTCTTGGAAGCCGACTCAGTCCTGGAATAAATCCAAGCAGAGCAAGAAGCCTGCTGAGTCTAGGTCGGCATGAATGGGCGGTCCCTGGTCCTCTTCTGGATTGTGTAGGAGGCAGTATGTCCCTCTTTTCAGTCACTTGGTTAAGGGACATGCAGGATCCATGGGTCCTGGAGGTCATAGCTCAGGGTTACAAGATAGGTTTTAAGTCTCAGCCACCCAAGGGCAGATTCCTCATGTCTTCCTGACCAGAAAAGGAAGGAAGCCTTTCTGGGGTGTGTAAGGCATCTGTCCTCTAGGAATTATTTTCCCGGTGCCTAACGCAGTGAGAGGTCTGGGATACTATTCAAACCTTTTTGTGGTCCCTAAGATGGAGGGAACTTTCCGTCCGATTCTGGACCTAAAGTGCTTAAGCAGGTTTTTAAATGTCCCCTCGTCCATTCTTCCCCTCATTTGAGAGGGGTAGTTCATGACTACGAAAGATCTGAAGGATGCTCCCTTCTCGTACCATTCCTCAAGGACCACTTCCAGTTCCTAAGGTTTGCATTCCTGGACCAGCACTTCCAGTTTATTGCCCTTCTGTTTGGTCTAGCTAAAGAAATTGTTTGAAGAGTGGACCATTCGGAATAATTCCTCTGTCTTCTTCGATCCCATGGATGGCAGATAATCTAGAGAGAGTTCTCTTGTATCAAGTACCAGGGTAGAATTCTTGGGTACTATCATAGTCTCCATAGACATATTCTAACAGACCAGAGACGTTGCAAGCTAGCTTCAATATCAAGATCTCCATATTTGGCTCAGTGTATGGAGGTGATTGGTCTCATGGTGTCCAGCTTGGACATAATTTCCTTTGCCAAGTTTCACCTCAGACTGTTGCAACTGTGCATGCTGAACTAGTGGAACGGTGATCATTCAGATCTGTCTCAACATATTTCTCTGGACAACCAATCGGGAGAATCACTCTCTCTGTGGTTTTGTCCGGATCACTTGTCCTGAGGGACGTCCGTCTCAAGACCATCCTGAGTGATTGTGACTACAGTTGCGAGTCTGTCAGGATGGGGAGCTGTTTGGGGTGCAAGGAAGGCACAGGGCCTCTGGTCTCAGGAGGTAAAGCTCCCTCCTGATCTCATTTTGAATCTTTGGGCAATATACAATGCTCTGAAGGCTTGGCCTCTGCTGGGTTCGTCCCAGTTAATCAGATTCCAATCAAACAATATATCCTCGGTGGCTTACATCAACCATCAGTTTTGAAGAAAGTTTCTTGGATTCTGGTGTGGGGGAGACCTGCATTTGTTCGCTGTCAGCGATCTACATTCCGGGTGTGGACTGGGAAGCGGATTTCCTCAGCAGACAATCCTTTCATCCTGGAGAATGGTTTGCAGAGATTTGCAAGAGGAAGATCTTATAACGTCTCAATACCAAGCTACCCATATAGAGTTCGAGGTACAGGGATCCTCAGGCGAAGCTAACAGATGCATTTGCGGTGCCTTGGAGGTTCAAACCAATTTATCCTTTCCGATCATTACCACTACTTCCTAGTGTAGTGGCTTAAGTCAAGCAGGCGTCAGTGATACTGACTGCTCCGTCTTGGCCGTGAAGTATATGGTTCGCGGATCTAGTGTGGATGTCATCATCTTCTCCGTGGAAATTACCTTGTCGCAGGGATCTGCTGACCAAGGTCTCTTTGTTCATCAATGTCTAGATTCTCTGTAGCTGACTTCGTGGAGATTGAACGCTTGGAGAGGGTTTTATGAGAGAGTTATTTTTACTCTCATTCAAGCTCGTAAGCTGGTTGCTCATAAGGTGTGGAGGACCTACTTATTCTGTTCGCCAGGATGAACTGGAGAAGGGCTTTTCTGCAAGTCCCCTGAAGGGACAGTTTTCGGCCCTGTCTTACTGAACAAGAGGTTTACAGAGCTTCCAGATGTGCAGCCATTTGTTAAGGCTCTGCTGGGATCAGACCTGTGTTTAGATCTAAGGCTCCTCCTTGGAGTTTAAATCTTGTCCTTAAGGTTTTGCAACGGGCTCCATTTGGAGCCTATGCATGAAGTAGACATTAAATTGTTGTCTTGTAAGGTTCCTTTCTACTGGCTATTGCTTCTGTGAGCAGAGTATCTGTGATTGCTGCCTTGCAATGCGTTCCTCCTTATCTGGCCTTTCATGACACTAAGGCTGTTCTACGAACCAAGTTAGGTTTTCTTCCTACGGTTGGGTCAATTCGCTTCATCAGTCAAGAGATTGTGGTTCCTTTCTTATGTCCTAATTCTTCTTCGTTGAAGGAAAGTTTATAACGTATTTCTGGATCTGGTTTGTGCCTTGAAGTTCTATCTTCGGGCCACGAAGGAATTTAGACAAAGCTCTTTCTATGTTTGTTCTCTTTTCATTTCCATCTGTATGGGAAGAGTCCACAGCTCCCGCCCGTGTTCTCCGATGGGCGGCCCTAAATTTAAAATTTTTTCTTCTGGCACCTTTTTGCACCCTGATATTTCTCCTACTGTTCCATGTTCCCTCAGTAGAATGACTGGGGTTATGAGGAAGTGGGGGAGGTATTTAAGCCTTTGGCTGGGGTGTCTTTGCCTCCTCCTGGTGGCCAGGTTCAGTATTTCCCACAAGTAAGGAATGCAGATGTGGACTCTTCCCATACAGATGGAAATTATCAGGTAAGCATAATTTGTGTTTTTTTGATGAGTTTTTCATATTTTCAAAAACCCATATTTTTCATCAACCTTTTGGAGATTGTCCAGATTTCAACATTGGAACAATTCAAAACAATATTACACTCTGAAATTGTAACAAAACACTGAATGGACACTCTTGTCACTCACAATCCATTTTGGAGGATTGACACCGGTACTCTCTATCTCTATTAGTGAATAGAGTTATTTGTTTATATTTTAGATTGCCTTTATATGCATTGCTCCTATAGAATTAACTATGTTATGCATAGATCCATCTTTTTAACTTTTTATCTTTTGAATAACAACATTAAACTAGTTTTAACATTCTTATACACATTTATCTGAGTCTTTTTTGGTCTAAACACCACTGCCTATTTTCAGCTTTCTTTTAGCACTTCTCTAATAGGTTAGCTTGGACACCTATACACCAGGGGTGATATTACATATGCGGCGCAAGCTTCAGTGCAACTGCTGAAACCCGCGCCACCCTTAATTTCACCTCGCACATGGGGGTGTCATATATACGGCGCCGGCAGATCATGAAGTGCCGTAAGTCGAATATACTAGCGATGTCCAGAAATGAGCGTAAATACACATTTCTGGAGTCGCCAGTGACTTACGGCACTTTAGAAACTGCCGGCGCCTAAGAAAATTTAAAAAAAAAAATTCCTGTAAAAGTCTAACCCGCCTCCCAAAAATAAACCTGACACGTAAAAAAACCCTATATCGACATCAAACCCACATCGGAACTAATAATTAAAGTATTAACCCCTAAACCGACAACCCCGACAGCACAATATGCCTAATTAAACTATTAACCCCTAATCCGCCAAACCCACACAACGCAATAATCCTAATAAATCTATGAATCCCTAATCCACCAACCCCCCAGAATCCAAATAACTAATTAAATTTCTAAGCCCCCTAACCTAACACCCCCTAAATTAACCCCAATTACCTAAATTAAAAAATACTAAATTACAATTAAAATAAGAAAAGCTAACATTACTCAAAAAAAAAAAAAAAAAACTAAGATTAAAGGGACAGTCAAGTCCAAAAAAAACTTTCATGATTTGAATAGGGAATGTAATTTTAAACAACTTTCCAATTTACTTTTATCACTAATTTTGCTTTGTTCTCTTGGTATTCTTAGTTGAAAGCTAATTCTAGGAGGATCATATGCTAATTTCTTAGACATTGAAGACTGCCTCTAATCTGAAATCATTTTGACTACTAGAGGGCATTAGTTCATGTGTTTCATATAGATAACATTGAACTCATGCATGTGAAGTTACCCTGGAGTGAGCACTGATTGGCTAAAAAGCAAGTCTGTCAAAAGAACTGAAATAAGGGGGCAGTTTGCAGATGCTTAGATACAAGGTAATCACAGAGGTAAAAAGTGTATTTATATAACTGTGTTGGTTATGCAAAACTGGGGAATGGGTAATAATGGGATTATCTTTCTTTTTAAACAACAAAAATTCTGGTGTTGACTGTCCCTTTAAACTAATCTAAGATTACAAAAAAAATAAAAAAAAGTCTAACATTACATAAAATAATAAACCAAATTGTAAAAAAAAATTTAAACCTAATCCTTAAAAGGGCTTTTTGTAGGACATTGCCCTAAGTTCAACAGCTCTTTTACCTTAAAAAACACTAAGTCCCCCCCTAACAGTAAAACCCCCATCTCCCAAAATAAAAAACCTAACACTAAAAAATCCTAATCTACCCATTGCCACTAAAGGGGCATTTGTATGGGCATTGCCCTTAAAAGGCCATTCAGCTCTTTTACTGCCCTTAAAAGGGCATTCAGCTCTTTTAAGAGTGCCCAATAAATCCATAATCTAAAAAAAAAAACACCCCCCAAAAAATAAAAGAAATCCTAAATCTAACCCCCAAATAGGTACTCACCGTTCCTAAAGTCCGGCGGAGAAGTTCCTTTTCCAGGCGGCGGTCAAATCTTCTTCCAAGCGGGGACCATTTCCTTCTTCATCCAGGACCAATCCAATAGGATTTCAGTAGCTTTAATCCTATTGGCTGATTTGAATTTGAAGAATCCAATCAGCCAGTAGGAACGCAAGGAACACCATATTTAAATGCGTACCTTGAATTCACTATTCAGTGTACGGCGGCGACTGTACGACGAGGATCCTCCATGCTCCATGGCTCTGTGTTTGCCGGTCCTGCTCCACGCTCATCTCCGCTCCGTGCAGGCTTAGTTCTGGATAAAAAAATAAGTGGTCCCGCCTTGGAATGAGCTGAATGCTCTTTAATCTTAGTTTTTTTTATTTTGAAATAATGTTAGCTTTTTATTTTAATTGCAATTTAGTATTTTTTTAATTTAGGTAGGTTAGGTTAGGGGGCTTAGTAATTTAATTAGTTATTTGCGTTGTGGGGGTTTGGTGGATTAGGGGTTAGTAGAGTTATTAGGATTACTGTGTTGTGTGGGTTTGGTGGATTAGGGGTTAATATTTTTTTAATTTTGAAATCTTTTTATTAAGGGACTGCACATTACAATTATAAATCTGTCATACATGTAAGTAAAGAAAAATACAAATCACACTGTGCATACATATTTTCAGGTGTTGTGCAAAGTTCCTCATTTTTGCCCCTGTTTTCAGCTTTTAGGACCTCTCTTGAGTCCATAGTTTAAACAAGAAAAAAGTACATAGGGGTATTTGTAAATACAACTATTAAATGCATAGGAATGTAGTTTTTAATAAAACAAAAAACAAAAAAAATAAAGGAAAACATCATCCAGCAAAAGATCATTAAACTTCTTAAATGGTATGAAACATTCTTATAGAGGTTGTATGAAAAAAGGTCAGCACTGGACGTCTATCTAATATATAAAGGTATTAAACAGAAAATAAAGAATAGATACATTGCATCATAAAGATATATAAAACCACGGTTATACTTGGAATATATAGATGCAAGGGCTGCAACCGGTCAGACCCAGAGCACAACATTTATATCTAGTCTTATGAAAACTGTCATGTTTAGTCACTGAGAGCAAAGGTGGTGTATGGTTTGCTGGGTACAGGTCTTTACTATCCTGGTGTATTATATTGAGGGACGGGTTATAAATTTGGTGGGTTGACGGGTGAGTATATAGCACTGTTTCCTTACCTCACCCCTGAAAGTCACGCATCAGACACCACGTTTAGTCTGATACTATCATTTTATTTGCCCTATATAGTTAGCGAGAGCACTACTCTAGAATATGTACAAAGAGGTTAGAGAGCATGGTAGTGGGCCCTCAGTTCTATATATTTTGAGGTGAACTCTGTTATGTGTTATAGTCCCATTATTTATTGCGTCTGAGCCAAGTACTGTATATGCCTGTGTAAAGATATGAGTGGGTATTTGCCAGGGTTATTTGTTTAACACTGGGCCTGTCAGTCTCTCCCCACGGCCTCGGCCGCTGGCCGCGAGGCCGACCACAGGCTCTGGTAGGCAGTTACATTGACTCTGTAATGAAACCAGGTTAAATAAAAACTAGTTACTCCATTCACATGCTTTTAACTGGACCAATGCCCTTCTCATCAAAGGCTGAGATATTAGTGAATAGCAAAGCAAGTTTATGAGGGTGGTGTGCTCCACATCTTTTATATCAGGGTTTAGATTAATTGCAATATTCGGGCAGTATTACCATCAATGTTGGGATTGTGTATATTTCACTACCTAACCTGCAGGTGTATATAGTTATGACTCTTTGTGTCCCTAGGTCCCATTTCTGTGAAGTCTTTTCCTCAAGTGGTCCTAACTTTCAACCCAGCAAAGTTACAATAATATAATGTTTGTGACCAACCAAACTATTAACCTAAACAAATAACTATTGTTAATACTAAAGATCAGCATCAGACAATTACAAGCATGGACGTATATATCAACAAAGACAAATCAAACAAAACATCAATATGTAGGCATAGTGACAGTTAGGTGTTATTTACGACTGTGAAGTAAGGCATTAGAGTCCCTGCACTTTTACAGCCCCACGGCTTTGAACTCATGAGTGGGTCAATTGTATTGTGAGCCATGAGGTCTCATCCTTTAAAGTAAGTTTGGGTGTTCACAGGCCATGAGAGCTCAATGTTATATGTATCAGGCAACTCTTTATTACCATCCGATGTCTGAATGTACCCGAGCTTGGGGTGAGTTGTCATCTTGAAGTGGCTGTGGTTAGCGTAGTCGTCTGCCAGGGACCCTGAGTTAGATAATGAAAAGCCCCTGGGTTTAGCTTCAAAGAGCTCCATCCTATAGCCCTGCTGGGTCGTCATCAATAAGGAGTGTATCGCTAATTGTAGCGATCTAGACGATGCGTTGTTTAAGGCAAGTGTCCCTGATGTAATCAAGCCCTTCTTCCCTGGGGTAACAGAGAGCTTCTTGTGCAAGGTCCCCCGGTTTGCTGTGTTACGCAACAAACTGAATGAAGTGATATCAGCACTCCCTCCGCTTCCAGCCCGTTGCTGTTCCTCTAACTGAGGAGTGAACTCTTCGGATCCAGCTGAGAATTGTGATAGCCAGGATTCTGGAGGTGCCTTCTCTATGAGGTGTAGGCAAAGCGCCTCAAATCTACACCAATGTTGGTCGTTAAAGATGTCTTGAGTACTGATGTCCTCCATAGCGGCCATTTTGGGTACAGTGCGTCGGATGCCTTTGTAACTTAATCGCCGTGAGTATTGGGTGTTTGTCTTCTTCTTCTGTCTGATACTGATTAAGGGCACAAGCAAAAAGCCTCTGGTATGTTGGTTAGTCTGTCCAGTTGCAGCAAAATACCTCAGACAGCCGAGGGGGTGGCGTCGCCTATTATGTGCTGCCGCTCTAGGCCTCCTCTGTCTGATTTCTTGCCACGGCTTCACAAATACAGCTCCACTATAGTTGAAATAAGTAGCCCCATATATATGTGACCATACAGCATTCAAAAAGTGAGTAATGGCTGTAAAATTACTCCCTTAATCGGCAGATTAACTGAGTATCCGCTGGAGCTCGAAAAGGTGCGACCATTCCTGATCGCAGTTCAGACACGCCCCCCAGGGGTTAATATTTTTATTAGGTTTATTGAGTTGTGGGTTAATAGCGGATTAGGGGTTAATACATTTATTTAGTTTACTGTGATGTGGGGGGTTGGCGGATTAGGGGTATACTTTATTAGTTATTGCAGTGGGGGATTGCGGTTGACAGGTAGATAGATATTGCGCCTGCCTTAGGTGTTAGTTATTTTCAGGAGGTAAATAGATATTGCGCATGCGTTAGGTGTTAGTTACTAATTTCAGGGAGTTACGGTGCTCACATACTTGCTGCGCCTGCCTATGTGTGGCAAGGTGAAAATGGAGTCAAATTTCTCAATTTTTGCCGCATAAGTGCTTGCGCTAAATATGTGATACCAATTTGTGACACGGTTCTATGTTAGTTTATGGGAGTAAAAATAGTGGCCGACGGGTGAAATATACGTTTATATGCAGCGCCGTAATGTGATAACCGCATATGTAATCTTGCCCCAGGAGCTTGTGGTGAATGTCATAGAGTTGAATTGTTTTTCCCAAAATATTAATATTTCACATTCCAAACTTGTTCACATAAAATAATATGTTCTTTTTTTTATTAATACATATTTCTACATATATCTGATGTTATTTTGCACAAATATACTGTATATCTAAATATATATATATATATATATATATATATATATATATATATATATATATATATATATATATATATATATATATAGTGGGGCAAAAAAGTATTTAGTCAGCCACCAATTGTGCAAGTTCTCCCACTTAAGAAGATGAGAGAGGCCTGTAATTTTCCTCATAGGTATACCTCAACTATGAGAGACAAAATGTGGAAACAAATCCAGACAATCACATTGTCTGATTTGGAAAGAATTTATTTGCATATTATGGTGGAAAATAAGTATTTGGTCACCTACAAACAAGCAAGATTTCTGGCTCTCACAGACCTGTATCCTCTGTCCTCCACTCATTACCTGTATTAATGGCACCTGTTTGAACTTGTTATCAGTATAAAAGACACCTGTCCACAACCTCAAACAGTCACACTCCAAACTCCACTATGGTGAAGACCAAAGAGCTGTCGAAGGACACCAGAAACAAAATTGTAGACCTGCACCAGGCTGGGAAGACTGAATCTGCAATAGGCAAGCAGCTTGGTGTGAAGCAATCAGCTGTGGGAGCAATAATTAGAAAATGGAAGATATAAAAGACCAATGATAATCTCCCTCAGTCTGGGGCTCCACGCAAGATCTTACCCCGTGGGGTCAAAATGATCACAAGAACGGTGAGCAAACATCCCAGAACCACACAGGGGGACCTAGTGAATGACCTGCCGAGAGCTGGGACAAACGTAACAAAGGCTACCATCTGTAACACACTATGCCGCCAGGGACTCAGATCCTGCAGTGCCAGACGTGTCCCCCTGCTTAAGCCAGTACATGTCCGGGCCCGTCTGAAGTATACTAGAGAGCATTTGGATGATCCAGAAGTGGATTGGGAGAATGTCATATGGTCAGATGAAACCAAAGTAGAACTGTTTGGTAGAAACACAACTCGTTGTGTTTGGAGGAGAGAGAATGCTGAGTTGCAACCAAAAAACACCATACTACTGTGAAGCATGGGGGTGGCAACATCATGCTTTGGGGCTGTTTCTCTGCAAAGGGAACAGGACGACTGATCCGTGTACATGAAAGAATGGATGGGGTTTTGAGTACAAACCTCCTTCCATCAGCAAGGGCATTGAAGATTAAACGTGGCTGGGTCTTTCAGCATGACAATGATCCCAAACACACTGCCCGGGCAACGAAGGAGTGGCTTCGTAAGAAGCATTTCAAGGTCCTGGATTGGCCTAGCCAGTCTCCAGAAATCAACCCCATAGAAAACCTTTGGAGGGAGTTGAAAGTCTGTGTTGCCCAGCGACAGCCCCAAAACATCACTGCCAAAACATCTTTTTGCATGTTTTCATTTGCCTAACTACAAAGGACTCCAATGCAATATATGTCTAATATTGGCACCTTTGGTAAATATAAGCAAAGAAGGCTGTGAAAAAATTTCCTTACTGTTTAAACTTTGATCTTTTGTTCAAAAATTATACAAAAATCTTCTGCTTTCATAGATATTAAACAATTGCAAACATAACACAGGTTTATTCCCCCCCCCAAAAAAAAAAACTTTGTTAAATATATGTGTGGCACAATTATTGGCACCCTTTTAGTCAATCATTTGTGCTACCTCCTTTGCCAAGATAACAGCTCTGAGTCTTCTCCTATAATGCCTGATGAGGTTGGAGAATATATGGCAAGGGATCTGAGACCATTTCTCTATACAGAATCTCTCCAGATCCTTCAAATTCCGAGGTCGACTCTGGTGGACTCACATCTTCAGTTCACCCCACAGGTTTTCACTGGTTCAAGCCAGGGGACTGGGATGACCATGGCAGGACCTTTATTTTGTGATCAGTAAACCATTTCTGTGTAGATTTTTTTTTTTTTTGAGTTTTGAAAAAGCTTAATTAAAATAACTTCAAAAATTTACAAGCAGAGAATAAAACACTCACAACATAAGTCTGTTGGCAATCATCGAAATCCCTGTGTTTCAGTTCTTACATTTGTTGTGGGTTAAACAAAATAATACAATAATAAATGGACTAGAAAGGCCATCAAACAACAATTATCAATATTGGTTACATAGAGAATTGTCAATATGTATTTAGCAGGACATAAAGAAAAAGAAGCATAGACAAATGAAGGAAAGAAAGAGGAAAGAAAAAGAAGAGAAGAGGTCAAATACACGTGTTCCTGAGTGAAGTGAAATAAAGTTCGCTGAGGGATATTAAAATTACAGTATGGGCTTACCCCTATCAAGGGTGTTAGGTTATCTTGCATCCTCCTGGTAATTAGCTGCGGGGTCTGGATTCCCATAGGAAGAGAATCTCGCAATAGAAATCCAATTGGTTAATGGAGAAGTAATGAAACCTCTCTAGTCGTATATTTAACGAAAGCTGAGCAAGCCACTCGTCAGTCGTAGGAGTAATCTCCTGTTTCCATTTCCGAGGAATGACTTGCTTAGCACTATTCAATGCAATGTGTAGAAGCCTAGTGTGGGCCTTAGATTGCATTTTGGGAATATCATGGAAGAGTAAAACTACTGGATCTAGAGTAATGTCGCGTCCTAGGAGTTTGCTAATTTCCTTAGTTATGGAGCACCAAAACGGCTGAATACTAGGACATGACCACCAACTATGCTACATGGAACCCTCTTGGTTGCACTTCCTCCAGCATCTGTTAGATGTCAGGGGAAAGATGTATTGTAGGCGTTGCGGTGTTAAATACCATCTCATTAAGAGTTTATAATTGACTTAGAGCAGGGAGGCCGAGTGAGAAGATTTGGCTATGTTGTGGAAAATTTTATTCCATTCCTCTACTGATACTTGCCCCGCAAGGTCTTTTTGCCATTTTTGTGTGTAAGAAGGAAGGTGGTCTGTTGGAGGTGAGTTTAGAATAGCATACAAAAGAGATATAGTATGGGCTGGTTGGTGAGGTGCACTACAGAGTTGTTCAAATCTAGTCTGAGTACGCACCAGATCCTGTTTGTTTTTATGAGTGTTGATAAAATGTGTCAGCTGATTATATCTTAGCCAGGTAGCGAAGAAGTCGTTCTCCAAGTTTTGCATTTGTGTCATTGGGATTATTTTTGTTGCCTCCGTCAACAGATAGAACGGGAGAAGTCCATGGATGTCTAGTTTTAAATTGTTTGGTGGAGAGTTCCCCACCAAGAAGTCAGGATTGGAGAGTGATGGTGTGAGAGGGGATGGGATACTAGAGAACGAGGTGTTTTTCTGTATCTGTCTAGACCATACCTGAAAAGTTTCTTTTGTAATGGGATAGTTTTGGATTGTAGAAGGTCGGTGTTCAGGGGGAAGCCAACAATAGCTCCCTAGTTGGGGTATACCCGTTAAGTCGTGTTCCAGGGAGACCCAGGCTTTAGATGAAGTTGCCGACTGGCAACACCAATCAACAATCCTCTGAAGGATAGTGGCATCTTTGTAATTCTGGAGATTTGGTACACCTAACCCTCCCCTAGTTGGATGCAGATATAGTGTTGTTTTAGATATCCTTGGTGGTCTTTTATGCCATATGTAAGAGTTAGTGATGGATTGTAGTGTAGGGAGGAAGTGATTAGGAAGTGGGATAGGGACTGTTTGGAAGATATATAAAAGTTTAGGTAACAAATTCATTTTTACCACATTAATCCTTCCTATCCAAGTAATTGATTTAGGGAGCCAAGATGCAATAAATGAGTTGAATTTGTGTATAAATCTTTCATAGTTATATTTGAACAGGTCATGTAGGTTAGGTGATAAATGTACGCCTAAGTACTTTAACGTTTTGGTTTGAATCTGATATGGATAATCTCTGTGTAGATTTTGATGTATGTTTTGGATCATTGTCCTGCTAGAAGATCCAACCACAGTCTATTTAAGCTTTCTGGCAGTCAGGTCTCCATTTAATATCTGTTGATATTTGATAGAGTCCATGATGCCATGTATCCTAACAAAATGTCCAGGTCCTCTGGCAGAATAACAGCTCCAAAACATTAAAGAACCACCACCATATTTAATCATGGGCATGAGATACTTTTCCATATGGCTACCTCTGTGTGTACGCCAACCCCACCTCTAGTGTTTATTGCCAGAAAGCTCTATTTTTGTTTAATCTGTCCATAGAACCCAATCCCATTTGAAGTTCCAGTAGTGTCTGGCAAACAGAAGACACTTGACTTTGTTTTTGGATGAGAGTAGAGGCTTTTTTTTTTAAAACCTTAACAACTTGTAGTCTTATAAGTAACGTTGGATTGTAGTTTAGGAGACTTTCTAACCCCAAGATGCAACTAAACTATTGCAATTTTCCAGCATTGATCCTTGGAGATATTTTGTCCACTTCAACCATCCTCTTCACAGTGCGTTGAGACTATAAAGACACACGTCCTCTTCCAGGTTGATTCATAACATTTCCAGTTGACTGGAATTTCTTTATTATTGCCCTGATGGTGGGAATTAGCTTTTTCAATGCTTTGAAGAACTTGAAAATTAAGACTTTGACAAGGTCTTCCCAAGTAAACCACTAATGATTCTTCATGTTCTTTGTACATTGGTTTTGTAGATGTAGAGCTTGTTCTATGTATATGCTTTATAAGCTGATAAACCGACAGACAGATACATTGGATAGACTGAATTGGGAGTCTTAAAGCACAGGAAGAGCCTAGATTCCTCTTTTACTTACCTTGACTTTTTAGGTATCTTCAGTATGTACCCCATTTCCCATGTGAGACAATTTATGCTTTTGATAACTCTATATACCACATATCCTCTCTCTGCACTGCATATCTCTTCCCATCCTTGAACCCTTCTTTCAGCAGGACCACCCTTAGTATTTGAGGGTTTCTGGGCAAGACAAATTTAGGGGCCCCTAAGCTCAACCCCCTTATACCCCTCCTCCTGTATGCACTGTATAAAAAAATACTATATACTGTATTACATCTTTTGATACCATAAAGACTTCTTCATTAACTAAATACAAGATGTACATTGCAACTTCTTCTTCTAACCTCACCTTTGATGTGAAGCCTAGGACTGGTGCCCCTTTTTCCATGCCCAATCTACATTGCCCAAATTCCTTTTCTTTTTCTCCAATGATATTCAGATTTCACTATAAAATATTTTTAGTAGGCTTTCTTTATTATCAACATCATATAGTAAAAATGTCACTTTATAATATTCTTAGAAGGGATTGCATTATGAATTATATCATATTATTTTTTAGTAATTTAATGTTTCTTTTATTTTTGTATTTAGTTAACGTACCCATGTTGCAAGTCATGTCACTTTCAGAAAAACAGACTTTGGTGAGAGCTAGTTTCGCAGGATAACACGATTGTGACTTTTTTAATACAGACATTATTTTTACCAGAGCGGACCTAGTTGGAGACAACCGCAAAGTGACTACTTAAAATTGGACTTTGTTACAGGGCCGGCTCAAGATTTAGTGCTGCCTGGGTCAGAGAATGCAATGACACCCCCGAGTAGTAACATTACTGATTAGCATATAAACCTACTAGCCTGGCCGCTGACCTTACTAAGCTGCTTACCTGCAAGCAACCAATGTGTATGCACAATTGCAAAATAAGAACCAGATTACAAGTGGGGCGCTATTTAACACTTTCGCTATAGCTCTAATTGTTCTAGAAGTAAACTATTTGCACTCGTCGGGTTGAGCTCGTATTATGAGTTAAAAGTAAAAGGCTATCGCTCTCGCACTAACCCAACGCAAAAAAGACGAACTTACAATATTGCGCATGTCATACCCTATTCCCCCATAGGAGTCAATGGAGCAAAAAAATTGGGAGAAAAACTTATTCGCGCGCAAACATGATTGCATATTCTCATGTGCTCTAGCCCAACATGAAAATATGAATATTTCACATTCCAATGTTCTGCACAAAGCAAAAAATTTTCTATTTATTCATAAATACATATTTATATAATTATTTTTATTTCTTCTTAGGGGCGCAGCCAACAAAACTAAAATAATTACACAAAATAGAATATTGGCACACATGCACTTTTGCATTATCAAAACATTTTAAATATTGCAAAAATCACTTAAACTTATATATAAAATTAGGATCTTAGTTACACAATATGGCCATATTTTGCTTAAGCCAGTCACCAACTTACAAGGTGTCCCAATGTTGACTGGTCCTAACACTGCAATGTGCTGCCTTTCAACTTGTAATACCAGCGCAATTTAACCTGCGTGCAAACGAAAGTGAAAACCCGATAGCGCTAGCGCACAAATGTTTGCACTCCATTCATAATCTGACCATTTTTGCAGAGGTAGTAAGGGAAGAGATGCACTCGTCCCACTTTGAATGTCGCCCCTGACCGGTTCTGTGTCTTTGTGCATGATTAGGTTAAAGGGACATAATACTCATATGCTAAATCACTTGAAACTGATGCAGTATAACTGTAAAAAGCTGACAGAATAATATCACCTGAGCATCTCTATGTAAAAAAGGAAGATATTTTACCTCTCAATCTTCTCAGCTCAGCAGAGTAAGTTCTGTGTAAAAAGTTATACTCAGCTGCAGCCCAGCTGCAGGTAAAAAAAATAAAAATGAAGAAATGAACAGCAGCCAATCAGCATCAGCAGTGCTGAGGTCATGAACTCTTTTACTGTGATCTCATGAGATTTCACTTAACTCTCATGAGATTTCATAGTAAACTTCCTTTAAACTGAATAGGGAAATAAGATGAGAGTGCACGAGGCTCATCCCTTCGGCTGTCCAGGGACAGACATACTGATATGCTGCTTAGAAACCCTTTACAATGGGATGTGGCTACTGAGAGGTCTGGGTCCTTTTAGTAGTCCCTTGGTCTATACCTACTATACCATCTGTGGGCTCTCTCCTTTTGAATAGCGATTTTGTAACTTCGCTCGTCAGGTTAGCGCTCGAGCGAACACTTTTTGCTTTAAACTTGTGGGAATGATAAATAGTGCTCCACTCGTAATCTTGCCCCAAGTGGGCTGAGCTAGCACTGACAGCAGATTTCATTATTTTATTTTATCTATGTGTATAAAGATGGATGTCAAATGATACATTAATAATGCAGATAGATCATTATTGTAACATAACATAAAAAAACTATTTACATAAATTGTCTATTTAACTTTTTTCTTTTGAATCTTTTCATAAAAATTTGCATAGTCTGGTTATAACGAAATAATGTTATACATGTATTGCTAAAGGCAGGGACACGCTTCTGAGTCTCAGTATACTGTCACAAAAGGAGCTACGTTTTAACAAAAGGATACCAAGAGCTAAATTTATCAACTTGTGGATGGACAATGTTTACATGTTGTGAATCTGTCCGCATTTCATTGCATATTGTGAGGCGCATTTGTTCCCCATATTTAACATTGCACGGTCGAACGCTAATGCAATGTCGCCCCCTTCTCTAGTGCAACCAATTGCATGAGAGCAGGGCTTGTCAATCACCCCGATGAGTCCAAAGTGATTTTCAGCCTCCAAGCCTAAGTTGGCGGAGAAGATTTAAGAAGCAGTGGTTTAAACCATTGCTTCATAAATATCAGTTTCAGACTCAAATGAGCGAGACTGCAACCAGCCAGGGCATTAACATCATGATATAGATAAAGCTCTGAGTGTAAATTTTACACTTTGTTGTTTTTTTTTACTGCAATTTTCTTTTAGTGTTTCAGTTTTTCCGGCAACATTCCATTTTCCTGCAAGTTTACCCCCTCCATAGTGAGACTGCAGCTTCATGAATCTCACACCACATGGTACAAGTGTCTCTTTGTCACTGCTCGGTCATATGCTTAGCATAGAGCTGTTGCATTAGAATGCTATTGATATCTCTCGTTCATGTGGAAAAGCTCAGTATTAGATAACACTTTCCACTTCCTTATAAAGTGCTGACGAGAGGATCCCCACAACACGCACAATGACTACTGAGAGGATGACACCAGCAAGACACCTGACAAAAATAATAAAGCTTTGTACAAATAGCAGAAAGCGAGTTAGTGTCTGACACAGTCTGGAGCCCACAAAAGGATTGTTATGTTAGAGGCAGTTTGGAACGATTTCCTGCGCTCACATATTAATGCAAGCAGTAACTTGTGATATAACACGCGTCTAATCCTTCTGGCTTCACATACAGCGCCTGCGGGGGTTCCCACCACTGCAGTGATCCCTCTGTAAACCACTCCCTAAACAACACTTTATTGCACAAGGTCTGTTGTTGCCTAGGATTGTTGTGGGTCCAGAGATGATTAAATCAGCTGTTTCTTTTAACCATTTCACTCTTTGAGACTCTCTGAGTCTGTTACAGTGACAGGTGTCCTCATAAGTGTAGATGTAAATATTCTATGAATTGTAGTTGCTCCTGTTTGGTTTGGAATCTTTTTTTTTCTTTCTTTTCTTTCTTTTTCATTAATAATCAATTTAGAAAAAACAAAAATCCTCTGGGTAGTGATGAAGAAAACAATGGGGTTTTTTGCCCATTGATGGGTTTTTTCTTTATCAGTCAAGTACTTTTCATCTTTCTGCACATGTAAGGAAGACCTTTTATTATAGGACTATATAGGCATTTGACTATTTAAGGGATTTCTTATTTAAACAGTTTCAGTTGCACAGCAACCCTGCAATGTGTATTTTTCATCTTACCCTCTCTATAAATAAAGGGACATTAAATGGACAGTGTACCCTAAATATTGCTCCCCTTTAATTTTTAATTATTTATTTTACCTGTTGGAGAGTATTACATTGTTTACAAATAGCTCCTTTACCTTTATATCACTATTTGAAATGACTGATTATTCCTGTGGTTCCAAAGAACAAAACCAGCTACTTCAGATACTGTATATAAATAAAGACAAATAAGCAAATTCTTATACATTTTGGGCTAGATTACAAGTGGCACACTGTTTTTTTTGTTGGGCTAAAGCTTCTGTAGAAGTAATCTTTCAAAATGGAGGGGTTAGCGGCAGACTTACAAGTTGAAAGTAAAACTTTGCACGTGAGTGAAAGTTCGATGCGTGCTAACTTCAGGACTTTGGATACTGTGAAAATGCTAACTTATTCCCCCATAGACTTCTATGAGACGCACTGTAACAACAAATAACTAATCACTTGCGTGCTAACCCGTCACCTCGTTAGACCAATTGCGCTAAAGCCGAAGTGAATTACAAATAATTTACATTCCAATGTTTTTCACATAGAAGAAAATGTTCTTTTCATTTTTAAATAACTATATACAGTATCTCACAAAAGGGAGTATACCCCTCACATTTTTGTAAATATTTTATTATATATTTTTATGTGACAACACTGAAGAAATGACACTTTGCTACAATGTAAAGTAGTGAGTGTACAGCCTGTATAACAGTGTAAATTTGCTGTCCCCTCAAAATAACTCAACACACAGCCATTAATGTCTAAACCGTTGGCAAAAAAAGTGAGTACACCCCTAAGTGGAAATGTCCAAATTGGGCCCAAAGTATCAATATTTTGTGTGGTCACCATTATTTTCCAGCACTGCATTAACTCTCTTGGGCATGGAGTTCACCAGAGTTTCACAGGTTGCCACTAGAGTCCTCTTCCACTCCTCCATGACGACATCACAGAGGTGGTGGATGTTAGAGACCTTCCGTTTGAGGATGCCCCACAGATGCTCAATAGGGTTTAGGTCTGGAGACATGCTTGGCCAGTCCATCACCTTTACCCTCAGCTTCTTTAGCAAGGCAGTGGTCATCTTGGAGGTGTGTTTGCGGTCGTTATCATGTTGGAATACTGTCCTGCGGCGGGGATCATGGGAGGGGATCATGCTTGGCTTCAGTATGTCACAGTACATGTTGGCAAAGACACAAAATGAGAAAACCTTTGGAGATAGGAACCTATCACGTAATTGTATCGTTTTTTATCGCCGTTTTATCGACGATCTGATTCTCATATGGCACGGTGACTATAATGTCCTGAAAACATTCATTGAAGGGCTTAATGTCAATGACATAGGCCTTAAATTTACGAGTGAGATTCAACAGACTCAGATTAACTATCTGGATGTAGTCTTAAGTGGTAGCCCTCAGGGCTCAGTAAAAACATGTCTGTACAGAAAACCAATCTCTGGCAACTCTTTGTTGCATGCCAAGAGCTGCCACCCCAAGCATGTGCCATATGGCATAGCGAAAGGCCAACTTATGAGGGCAAAACGTAATTGCTCTGACACCAGAGAAGGTGAGATACAGATGATGGAAGTTAAAAAACGCCTCCTACAGAGAGGCTATCCAAAAAAGGTGGTTAATAGGGCCCAGAGGGAAGTTAAGAATCTGAACAGACAAGATCTTTTAAAAGACAAAGATCGAAAAACTAAGGACACCATGAAAGGGGTAACTTTCGTGACAGACTACAGCGACCAGTATGAAGCGGTCTGTAATATTGTAAAACATCATTTTAATATGCTGGTGGCAGATGACAGACTAATACAATGCGTAAAAGAAGGACTTAGATGTTCCTATAGACGTAACAAAACCATAGGAAATATCTTGTCTCCAACTGTCCTACCGAAATCCATTTCACAAGGAAGTGCTTGGTTAACTAGCAAAGGGTCCTACAAATGTGGTAGCTCTAGATGTGGGGCATGTGAATATCTGACTGTGTCAGAACACTTTTGCTCCACCGTGACTGGTATCTCCTATGAAATAAATTTCTGCCTAAATTGTACATCTACCTTCGTGATCTATTGCGTTACCTGCACTAGATGTGGAAAACAATACATTGGGCTCACTACAAGGGACATCAGAAGTAGGATTAGAAAGCACCTGTCCACCATTAGAGTGGGCAAGGCTACTACTCCTATAGTACATCACTTCGCCCAAATCCACGGACAAGATCTGACTTGTTTTTCTTGGCAGCCTATTGATATGGTACCTAGACCGAGAAGAGGGGGTGATCGTGAAGTAGCACTCTCTAAAAGAGAGATGCTGTGGATTTTTAAGATGGAAACCAGAATCCCAAAAGGACTGAACTCTGAGTTTGATCTTATAAATTACTGGGAATAGAAATGAATGTTTCATTCCATGCTATGTCTATACAATTATATTCCTAAAGATTATTCTCACTGCTACTCATATTAAATAAACAATCGTCTTAAACACTACACTTATTTGTATATATGTACATATTACAGTTTCATTCTAGAGATATAACTACTAACTATTCCATCTCTTAGAATATAGGCTTTTGTAGATTCTTTTAAAAAATATGTCATCCTACGGATCAAGAAAATAGGAGATTGTGTCTCTATATGTATATTTCAAACATCAATGCATAGAGGTAATTTTTCAACCTACTCTGTTTTTGTTTTTTAATCACAGAGAGTGGGTCTAAACAATCAAGCGGTATACATGAACGCATAGTTGTGTATTAGGTTCTTAGAAGCCTGAATAAGTGGCCCTTACTCTCATGTGTGGTACACAACCACAAATCCAGAAAAATAAGTATTTGGAAATTAAATAACTCTTTGCCACTTGTTTGACCTTTAATTCATAATTTGTATCATTATGGCTTTGTTAAAGAATATTCAGGTCAAACAAATACATTGTAGATAATAGTATTTAAACTTGGTATTTATTTCATACCAGAAAAATATATGTACAAGAAATGGTTTCATGACCTCTTGTTGCTCTGTTATCTTTAGTTCACAACCAGTATGTATGGGGTTAAAATAAACTCAGGGCGTGTTGTTTTTCAATATGTTTTTAGCCAATGAGGTTGTTCTTACTTATGTACATAAGGAACACCTGTGGCTGGCTTCAGTATGCTATGATTACGGCTATGCCGAAACGCGTAAGCCTGCCAGCCAGAGGTGCCCCATCTTTGCTCTTTTGACACTGTGTTGTCCTACTTTATTTTATATATACCAATAAAGGTTATATTTTATTTTTATACTAGCGCTCTCACTTGTTTTCTTTGGTGGACTTCAGTACATGTTGGCATTCATGGTTCCCTCAGTGAACTGTAGCTCCCCGGTGCCGGCAGCATTCATGCAGGCCCAGACCATGACACTCACACCACCATGCTTGACTGTAGGCAAGACACACTTGTCTTTGTACTCCTCATCTGGTTTCCGCAACACACGCTTGACACCATCGGAACCAAATAAGTTTATCTTGGTCTCATCGGACCACATGACATGGTTCCAGTAATCCATGTCCTTAGTCTGCTTGTCTTCAGCAAACTATTTGCAGGCTTTCTTGTGCATCATCTTTAGAAGAGGTTTCCTTCTGGGACGACAGCCATGCAGACCAATTTGATGCAGTGTGTGGCGTATGGTCTGAGCACTCACAGGCTAAACCCCCACCCCTTCAACCTCTGCAAAAATGCAAGGCCTGTCCTGAGTGGAACCTGTCCTGTGAAACTGCTGTATGGTCTTGCCCACCATGCTGCAGCTCAGTTTCAGGGTCTTGGCAATCTTCTTATAGCCTAGGCCATCTTTATGTAGAGCAAAAATTCTTTTTTTCAGATCCTCAGAGAGCTCTTTGCCATGAGGTGCCATGTTGAACTTCCAGTAACCAGTATGAGAGAGTGTGAGAGCGATAACACCAAATTTAACACACCTGCTCCCCATTCACACCTGCGACCTTGTAACACTAACGAGTTACATGACACCGTGGAGGGAAAATGGCTAATTGGGCCCAATTTGGACATTTCTCCTTAGGGGTGTACTCACTTTTTTTGCCAACGGTTTAGACATTAATGGCTGTGTGTTGAGTTATTTTGAGGGGACAGCAAATTTACACTGTTATACAGGCTGCACACTCACTACTTTACATTGTAGCAAAGTGTCATTTCTTCAGTGTTGTCACATGAAAATATATAATAAAATATTTACAAAAATTTGAGGAGTGTACTCACTTTTGTGAGATACTATATATATTTGTTAAAAAATATTTATCTTTACCTACTATATATATCTTTATGAATATATATATATATATATATATATATATATACACACACACACACATATAAAGATAGATATATAGATAGATATACAGCTCTGTAAAAAATGAAGAGATCACTGCAAAATTAACAGTTTATCTGTTTTTACTATGTAACTGAATATGTTTGAGTAAAATGAACATTTTTGTTTTATTCTATAAACTACTAACAATTGTCTCAAATTCTAAATAAAAATATTGTCACTTAGAGCATTAATTTGCAGAAAATGACAAATGGTCAAAATAACAAAAAACATGCAGTGTTTTTAGACCTTGAATAATGCAAAGAAAACAAGTCCATATACATTTTTAAATGACACAGTACTAATGTTTTAACTTAGCAAGAGTTCAGAAATCAATAGTTGGTGGAATAACCGTGATTTTTAATGACAGCTTTTATGCTTCTTGGCATGCTCTCCACCAGTCTTTCACATTGCTGTTGGGTGACTTTATGCCACTCCTGATGCAAAAATTCAAGCAGCTTGGCTTTGTTTGATGGCTTGTGACAATCCATCTTCCTCTTGATCACATTCCAGAGGTTTTCAATGGGGTTCAGGTCTGGAAATTGGGCTGGCCATGGCAGGGTCTTGATCTGGTGGACCTCTATCCACACCTTGATTGACTTGACTGAGAGGCATAGAGCATTGTCCTGCTGGAAATCCTCAGAGTTGGGGAACATTGTCAGAGCAGAAGCAAACAAGTTTTCTTCCAGGATAACCTTGTACGTGGCTTAATTCATGATTCCTTCACAAAAATAAATCTGCCTGATTCCAGCCTTGCTGAAGCACCCCCAGATCATCACTGATTCTCTACCAAATTTCACACTGAATGGGAGACACTTTAGCCCTGCCCCTAGGAGCCGGTTTCAAACCATCCTTATCGTGCACTTCACCCTAGCTACCATTTGCCATTTTTTTTGTAAGTCACTTGATGTTATCCTACAATTTTTGAGTGACATTTGAATGAGTTGGTGCTCATACCAGGAAGCGGGAAGTCATTTTTGTCCTCTGTAGCTTTGTTGTCCCCAATTTCTGCTGCTTGACCTTGTTCTTATGAACCACCGTTTTTTAAATTTTATGGATAGAAGCAACTTGACGCCCACTGTATCCCTCTGATACTAAAGCCAGAATTGAACCCTAGTTTTCCTTACTCAAAACTTTTCTTTTCAACTTTTTTGGCATGGTGAGTAGTTATTTTTTTATTCCAACTACTTTGGAGGTACTACTAGCACAGTTTTGCCATCCAGCTAGTCCTATTGCAAGAGGATAATTTTAGTCATTAAATAAGATTTGGTTCAGGTGATCACCTAATCAGTACCTCATTAAGTAGAATGAGGTGTGCCTGTGCTGGAATTCAATAGACACAGACACTGGAATGTAATGGCTGCCATACATGTAAAGATGCTGATTTAATAAAAAGTAGTCTATTCGTTTTTTCCAGAGCTGTATAAACACACTCCTGTTGAGTTTAGGAAATATGAAGAATTATTTTATTCCTTTCAGGTTTTTTGTTATTCAAATTTTTATTGAGGTTTTCGAAACATACATGAAGCAATAAGGCTTTAACATTGCAAAGACACATTGCTTTTAGACTAATGTAAGGAATTGTACATTCGTTAACATATAGATTGACAATGTTTTAAAAGAGAAAAACAAAAAGAAAAACAAAAAGAAAAGACAAAAAGACAAGAGTAACAACTAATGGAGTGTGCTATGTAAATTAGATTCAATAGAAATACAGCGGAAAAAAATATTCTTGAATAGTCTCAAATAGTGTTGAGCCTATATGAAGGGAACCTCATTTTCTATAATATAAATTATATTATGGAAACTACAGCTCAGATTTCTGAAGAACCAGATAAGTAAAAACACTTATAGTAACTAGTAATTACATGAGAGGTCACTTTTGAACTAATTAATAACTATAACATTCAATAGAAACTTTAAATTGAGTGTATGTTTAGCTAAATTATTGAGTGGGATATTAGGTGAGGGGATACAGCGGGCAAGAGCCGCTCAAATAGGAGTAGGGGATAATATGAATACAATTCGTTTGTGTAAGTTGGACCTCTGGTATACTAAGGAGAGAAACGGAGGAAATAGAAAACAACCATCTGACAACATTTAGTTATATACACGTATATATGCTTGAGCATAGCCATGTTATTTAGAAACAACAGCTTATACAGTTAAGTTATAAAGATTTTAACAAGCTATAACAAAACAAAAGAATGGTGCTAAAATATATAGGAAGTTATGGCACTGTTCCTAATGATTTTAAGAGCTTACACATCAATGCTATAAAGATCAATAAAATGTTAGCTAGCTGTAGTACAGTAATGTTCTAGAAGGTTAGGATGACTAGTGCAATACAACTGTGTAATGTTAGGAGGCTGTGGACATAAAGTTGCAGAAGTTTTCCAAATGGCTTTAGTATTTTATGCTAAAGATGCTATGAGAATCAGCATAATACTAGTTGGCTGTTATGTAATAAGTAAGTTGTGTAAGAGATTACTAATAGGGACAATAGTGTTCCAAATGCGTAAACACATAAACATAAGACAGCTGTGTAAGGCAAAGGAGATGTAGATATTAAAGTTAAAATGTACCTTGGCATATCTAGTGAGTCTGTGTAAAGTCGTTATGCTGAGAAATATAGGTGGTGAGGAGTAGGACGACCGTCCACACTGAGTTAGTTAAGGCTCATGGGTCCCTGATACTATTGGGCGCACTGGGCAGTATAAGAAGAGTTGGAACAGCAAGTATGTTAGGGTATGTTGCACCTGTGTGAAAAAAAGTGAAAAGCCCTTAGAAATGGTGTCAGCTGCTATTGAAGGGGTATGGAGCCAGTAGGTGTTGAACCTATTATAAATGACAACATATAAATAAATATACTGTTTTTTTTTGTTTGTTTTTTTTAAATATATTTATTATACATAGCCAAAAATAGAACAGTAATCATAAATCAAAACAATTGACATTGCGCAAGATGGATAAGTATTTAAACCTTAATAGTATCAATGCATAAAAAAGAAAAACAAATTGGTTAGAAAGTACCTTATCCAAAAAGCAAAGACAATAAGAAAGATATAAGCAAGAGAGTTAAATATGTTTTTGCCAGCCACTTCAATAACAAAATTGATTCCATCAGAAATGAAATCAGCTCTCAACATAATTCCTTTCTCTCACCCCCTCAAATGCTCTCAATCAACCACAACCCACATAACCTTAAACTTAGCTCATTCTCCCCTGTCACTGAGGAGGAAGTTTCGGCACTTATACTGCACTCTCACCTCACTACCTGTCCCCTTGACCCTATCCCCTCACAGCTACTCCCCTCCCTCTCTGCTACCCTCACCCCTATACTCACACACACTTTCAACCTCTCCCTCAGCACCGGTATATTTCCCTTGATCCTACCACCCCATCCAACTACCGCCCTATTTCCCTCCTCCCTCTTGCATCAAAGCTTCTCGAAAAACTAGTTTATGCACGCTTATCCCATTTCCTTACAATAAACTCCCTCCTTGACCCACTGCAATCTGGATTTCGTCCCCATCACTCCACAGAGACAGCAATTGTTAAGGTTACCAACGACCTACTTACAGCAAAATCAAAAGGTCACTTCTCTCTGCTTATCCTCCTTGATCTGTCTGCAGCCTTTGACACTGTTGACCACCCTCTTTTGCTCCAAACCCTCCAATCCTTCGGCATCTGGGACACAGCCCTCTCGTGGCTCTCTTTCTACCTGTCAAACCGTACCTTTAATGTAGCCTTCTTTGGGGCCTCCTCTGCCCCGTCACCACTTTCTGTCAGAGTACCGCAAGGCTCTGTCCTCGGTCCCCTTCTCTTCTCAATCTACACTTCATCACTAGGTTCCCTAATAAAATCCCACGGTTTACAATATCATTTGTATGCCGACGACACCCAAATCTACTTCTCTGCACCAGCCCTATCTCCTTCCTTGCTAACCCGTGTCACTAACTGTCTTTCTCACATCTCTAACTGGATGTCCTCTCACTACCTCAAGCTAAATCTCTCCAAAACTGAACTCCTTATTTTCCCCCCTTCCTCAAAACTCTCCACCCCCAATCTCTCTATAACTGTCGACAACTCCATCATTACCCCTACCCCGCACGCCCGATGTCTCGGGGTCACATTTGACTCAGATCTTTCTTTCACTCCTCACATTCAGTCCTTGGCTAAAGCTTGCCGCTTCCACCTTAAAAACATCTCTAAAATTAGACACTTCCTTACACAAGACATAACTAAGATTTTAATCCACTCTCTCATTCTTTCCCGCCTTGATTACTGCAACTCTGTCCTCTCTGGTCTCCCCACCTGCCGCCTAGCTCCTTTACAGTCCATAATGAATGCCTCTGCCAGACTCATCTTCCTTACATGTCGCTCTTCATCTGCTGCACCTCTCTGACAATCCTTTCACTGGCTTCCTTTTGCCTCTAGGATCAAACACAAAATTCTCATTCTGACATACAAAGCCCTCAACTGTACTGCTCCCCCCTATATCTCAGACCTTGTCTCCAGATAATCTCCCTCCCGTCCCCTTCGCTCTGCTCATGACCTCCTACTCTCCTCCTCTCTTGTTACCTCATCACACTTCCGTTTACAGGACTTCTCCAGACTGGCTCCCATCTTGTGGAACTCTCTGCCTTGCTCCACAAGACTCTCTTCTAGTTTTAAAAGTTTCAAGTGCTCCCTAAAGACTCTACTGTTCAGGTATGCATACAACCTACACTAACCTTTCCAAATACCAGTTCCTCTCCTTCATTGCTATCCCCTGAACCCCCTTAGCATGTAAGCCTAAGAGTCCAGCTGTTTGTAGATCACCTTCTTAAGAGCTGACTACAACAGTGCAACTCTTGGCAGGGCCCTCTACCCATTTGATCCCTATAATTGTTTTGTCGTACTCCCCCTTTGTTTATAGCGCTGCAGAATCTGTTGGCGTCTACAAATAACTGATAATAATAATAATAATAATAATAATAGAATCCTAGCTTTGAATCTTAGTGGATTTCTCTGTAATTTCTGATCCAAGAATGTGGGAATACCTGTAGTAAAACTAATTCAGCAAAGCTAATGGAGGAGACAAATGGAGACAGGATCTGCCGCTGTAGTTGAGTTGGATAAGTCTTAATAATAGATGACCAATCTACCAGGAACTTTTTAATTCTTTTCTCTGAAGCATGATGCAGATGAAAGGATTCATATATAATTTGAGTTTTGATTCCCTTAAGGATTAACCCCAGACTAGGGGGGCACTTAGCAATCCAATATTTAAAGATATTGGGGCCTATCTATCAAGCTCCGAACGGAGCTTGTGGGCCTGTGTTTCTGGCGAGTCTTCAGACTCACCAGAAACAGCAGTTATGAAGCAGCAGTCACAAAGACCGCTGGTCTATAACCCTGTCCGCCTGCTCTGAGCAGGTGGACAGGAATCACTGGAATTCAACCCGATCGAGTACGATCGGGTTGATTGACACCCCCCTGCTGGTGGCCCATTGGCCGCAGGTCTGCAGGGGGTGGCGTTGCACCAGCAGCTCTTGTGAGCTGCTGGTGCAATGCTGAATACGGAGAGCATATTGCTCACCACATTCAGCAAGGTCTTGCGGACCTGATCCGCACTGTCGGATCAGGTCCGCAAGACCTTTGATAAATAGGCCCCATTGTATCTTACTATCAATATAATAGTATTTAAAATTCGTATTTTTGAACATGTCCTGGGGTTGGGTACTAGAAACAATATATCTTCCAAATAGAATAAGAAAGCCCCTTCATGCACTCTATTATACCAGTATTGAATTTTCTGCCAAATTTGATATATTTTGGGGTAGAACCATAACATATGCAGAAGATCCGCTCTGCCATGGGAGCAGCGAGCACCATCGGCCACTTTGTTAGAGTATAATTGAGACATTCTTAGAGGGGATAGGTAGAAGTTATTTATTAATTTCAGATGAGATTCTTTCCAACTTACCGAAACAGGGTATCTGGCCACCATCGAAAGACTATAAGAAATCTTTTCTCGATCGATTGTAGGGATATGGAATAGCCAGAAATTGACTAATTTATTACCGGCAAGTATACCCTGTTTAGTGAGCATAATGTCGTAAATTAGAGAAATTGATACATCCCCTGCTATAAATTTCTGTATGCAGATCTTGACCTCGGACCAATCAGGCCTAATTGAAGAATACCAATTTTGGGAGCAGACATAATGACGTATTTGAAAATACGCAAAACGGTTCCCCCTAGGGAGAGAACATTGTTGAAAGATAGTTTCCCAAGGAAGGATCTGATATTGATTATTCAGTATTTGATGACTATCCTTGAGACCTTTGACCTGTCATTCTTGAAATACTTTTTGGTCTATTCCTGGAATGAAAAGAGGATTATCCCTAATGGGCAAGAAGTCAGAGAAGAAAGCATTGTTTCCTAAAAGATGACAAAGCTTTTGCCACACTCGAATAATATTTTTAAATGACTGTAGAGTGGTTACTTTCAAAGGGAGTTTATGCAAAGGGCAATGTAGAAGGGCTTTCAAAGACCATGGAGCAATCAAATGAGATTCAATATCAAAGAAGGTAACTAGATTAGTTTGGGCAATCCAGTCAATTGCTAGTTTAAGCAGTGTAGCCCAATTGTAAAGTCTAACATTAGGGAGTGCTAAACCAGCATCCAAATATTTTTGTGACAGTCTACTAAGAGATATACGTGATTTTTTAGATTTCCAGATGAATTTGGAAAACCAAGAAGCCAGCTTACACAAATCTTTATTTATAATAATAAGCGGCAGATTTTGCATAGAGCATAAGATCTGAGGAAAAATTATAGTTTTAATCAGATTAATGGAAGCTGTAATAGATAGAGGGAAAGCAGCCTATAGCTCAAGGTCTTCTTTAATCTTTTGGAAAAGAGATTCAAAGTTTGCCAGGTACCAATATTTAGAGTTTTTATGAATTTCAAGGCCCAAATATTTTATGGTGTTGACTATACGAAACATCAAATCAGGTTGTTCCATATCATGTTGGCCTAGCCACATAAGTTCACTCTTCTCCATAATCATTTCATAACCCGCAAAGGAACTCAATTGCTCTAAAGCATGTATTACCTTAGGAATTGTGTCACGGGTATTATGTAGAAATATTAAAATGCCATCAGCATAGAGTAATATTTTTAACTTTTGAACATCAACTGGAATCCCTGGCAAAATTTCTCTCAGCATTGTTGCCAGTCGTTCAAGAGCGATATTGAACAAGAGAGGTGAGAGGGGGCAGCCCTGTCTTGTCCCCCTCTGAAGAATTATTTTAGGAGACAATGTGCGGTTGACAAGGAGGAATGACACCGGATTCAGCTAAATTTTTTGAATTTCGGAAGTGTTAAAAAGAGATGTGTCAAAGAAATGCTGTCAAAAGCTATGACAGCATCTAAAGTAAGAATGGCTATATCTTTTAAGTCACTCTTATCTGTAAATTTATCACTATTCCAGATATAGTCAACCAAGGTAATTAGTTTCCGAACATTTTTAAAGGGGTTCTGAGCTGTCATAAACCCGGCCTGATCAGGATGGATAAGTTTATCCAAACAGTAAGCCAATCTCCGAGCTATAATCAATGCTAGAATTTTATAGTCTTCATTAAGCACTGAGATAGGCCTGTACGAGGCTGGATCTTCTGGGTTCTTACCTTTTTTTAAGATTAATGAAATGTTAGCTGCTGCAAAAAAAAAAACTGAAATTGGATTGTCAGATAAATAGTAGCTATTATACAGTTTTTCTAATACTGGAATTACCTCTTCAGCTAAGCTTTTATAAAATTTGGCTGGAAACCCATCTGGGCCAGCTGATTTATTAAGTTTAGATAGATCTATTGCTTTGCCAACTTCTGCTGTAATTGGGGTATTAAGAGATTCTAACTCCTCTTTCTGTATCTTGGGTAGGATAATCTTAGCCCAAACATTCTCTTGATTAGTGCAGTTAAGATCACCTGCAGTATATAATTTCTGATAATATTAAAAAAAAAAAGACTCAACATATCTCTTCTAAATCCGTATAACGAATACTACCTGCCTGTATGATAGGTATAAAATTCTTCTTTTTCCTCGCTTTGCCCAGTCTAGAAAGATTTTTGGCTGAACTGCCATGAAAGCGCCTGAAATATAAATTCATTTTAGTCTCTTCTTCCTGATATTTTTGCAATAGAAATACATCTCTTTCCTTCCTTAAATCAATATACTTATTCCAATTAAAGATTGAACGGACACTATGAAATTTTTTATAGGCATTTTTAACTTGATTAGTTAATTGTATATTGCGGGCCCGTTGTTTCTTATTTCGAACATCGAAGAATGTCTTGATTTCCCCCCGTAAAACAGCTTTTGATGCCTCCCAAAAGGTTTCTGTTTTATAAAGATATGAAATATTACGAGTACAATAATCCTTCCATATCTGTTTTATCCAGCACAAAAACCTAGGATTATTATATAGATAACAGGGATAGAAAAAAAAACATAGGGGCTTCGGTTTAAACCTATCTCGGAAATATAAAACTAAAGATATAATCGAGTGGTCCGAGATCAAGATCTCCCCTATTCCTACCTCTGTTTTACATATCGACAATGATTCAGAAATTAAAAATAAATCTATGTCCTATGCGCTTTGGACTCACATGTAAAACACACCATATCATGATTTAATCTACGCCAAATGTCAATAACCTGTAATTTTTAACAGAATCTAGAAAAATATTTTGAGCTTCTCTTAGTCTCTGGAACATTTTTATGTGAAAATCTATCTATTTCTGGACACATATAGTCATATTAAAATCGCCGCCAAGTATCAGGTTCTCTTTAATATGAGGAAACAGCTTGACCTTGATATTCTCTCAGAAGTCGCTACTAAATTTATTTGGGCCATATACATTGCAGATAATGAATTTGGTATTATTTATAAGAATTTGTAATAGAATAAACCTAGCAGCAGGATCCGTCTCCACACGTAAGATCTTATAGTCAAGAGACTTATTAATCAATATAGCTACGCCACATTTCCTCCTTCTAGCTGAGGAGGCGATTACCTCACCTACCCATTTTGTCTTAAGTTTAATGACTTCCTGCTCTTTAAGATGGGTCTCCTGTAAAAATGAAATATCAGGTTTATCTTTAGCTAATAATTTAATAATAAATTTACACTTCATAGGAGAGGAAATCCCTCCTATGTTCCAAGATAGAATTTTAAAGTCCATACACTAAAAACTTTTTCAAAACTTGCGGACCCTGGGGGAACGAAAGAGAGAAGAAGAAGGAAAAAAAAAAAGGACCCAAAAGAAAGAGGAGGCACCTTTATCACAAAAGAGGGTAAGAAAACACAATTAACATAGTGAGGCCCATTTATCAAGCTTCATATGGAGCTTGAGGACCTGTGTTTCTGGCGAGTCTTCAGCCAGAAACACAAGTTATGAAGCAGCGGTCTAAAGATCGGGTTGTATTGTGGCGATTCCTGTCCGCCTCATCAGAGCAGGCGGACAGGAATCGCCACAATACAACCCGATCGAGTACGATTGGGTTGATTGACACCTCCCTGCTGGCAGCCAATTGGCCGCAAGTCTGCAGGGGGTGGGGTTGCACCAGAAGCTCTTGTGAGCTGCTGGTGCAATGCTGAATACGGAGAGCGTATTGCTCTCCGCATTCAGCGATGTCTGTCGGACCTGATCCGTACTGTTGAATCAGGTCCGACAGACATATGATAATTCTGCCCTTCATATCTTAACATGAAAGTAATATAAGTAACTTTAAAAATAAACAATTTGAAGCCCCGCAGGGGACAATATATATCAGTTTGGAAAAAAATTCTGCCTGTTAACCATCTGAGTAGCAGAGAAAAATGAAAAAAAAAAAAAGGCCATATATCTCACTTATCTTCCAGAAATTATTTTACCTCTCCAACTTCTGAGAAGACCAATCTAGACCCACTGTGCACCACTATAATTTAAGCCGGATAAACCATCCTTGCACTTACAGAAGGGTGCCATTGTCTTCCTCTTTAATGAGGTTTCGGTTGAAAAATCCTGGAATAGTAAGATTTTGCTATTTCCAAATATAAGGGAATCGCTTTTTTTAAACAATTTCATTATCTCAATTTTATCCTGGAAATTTAAGACTTTGAAAATACACATTCTGTTTCTAGCCTGGCCTTCAGAATGAAATTTCTTAGGGCCAATTCTATGAGCTCTCTCAATGGCGATTGGTAACGCCAGCTGTGGAAAACCAAGAGCCTGAGGCAGCACCAATGAGGTGAACTTTAACAAGTCTTCATATTCGGCTGATTCATGGAGACCGACAATTCTAATATTATTGTGTCTTGAACGATCCTCAAGATCGTCAAGACGCAGTTGAAGGTTATTAATTTTAGAGTCTTGTTTGGCAATGATATTACCTGGGTTACTAACCTGGTCCTCTAGTTCAGAAGTTCTGTTCTCAACCTCTAACATTCTGTTTGAAAACTGCCTAACTTCTGCCGAGAGAACGGATATTTCTGAAGAAATTGTGCCCAATTCTTTTTTTATCATATCGCATTGAGGGGAGAAAAGTTCAGATAATTGGACAATCAAGGTCTGAGTGTCTATAATATTAGCCATAGAATCACCCGTAATATCTAAATTAGACTCGGGCAGCTTAGCTTTTTTGTCTTTGACTTTGACAGGCATTTTTGGTGATAAAGATTTAATCTGTGTAACAAATTTTTCCATATAATAAGGTAACAGTGAATTACGTGAAAAAAACAAAAAAAACAAAATCAGGTCAAAATTTGTGAAAATTTAAACTAGAGAGATGCAACTCTACAATATAAGTGCAATTGATCAATCTGAAGTTTATTCAGTTTGAAAGGATAAAGGTGAAAACGTAAAAAAAATATATATCTATAAATATAAATATGAGTATTACATACACATAGACAGTCCACATGTATAGAAAATACTCAGACGTGGGATACTGTGAAAGAACACAATAATATGGTCCTCTTCAACTATGAAGAGGGTAAAGTAGGTGGTCCGCTAAATGGTTGATCCCCAGTGAGTTTAGGCCTGTTTAATGAATATTTAAGTATGCCCTATATTATCTCTTATGGTCTGCTTAATGTATACACATCAATCTATTTGCTAAGGACAGGGAATATCAATAATGTATATATAGAAACAAAACCTGAATTATACTCTCAATATAAAAACGTTTGTTCCCCCTTTTTTTCCCTTTCTTTTTCCCTTCTTTTTTTAAAATTATCATTTGACCCACCTTCTGGCATGGACAATTGTAACCGGGCCCTAAGATCTATATTTTTTACGTATACATATATGCACAACTGGCTTAAACAAATATAACTGTTCTAAATAATAACAGCATTATCTCCTATATACAAGGAAATACCCTAAAAAGGGATCTGTCTAAGCTTAGCTTAAGGTTTCTTTAAAGTATTTTTACAAAACTAGGGGATGGGTGCAAAAAACTAGCTGTAGGGGAGTGTGATACCATAGATTATGTAAATCTCAGCAACAGCGCCCCTGAAAGAGAAAGTAAGGTGATCCGCACGAAGGTCGATCCCCCAAGGATTAGGCCTGTATGGTAGCTAAACAGATATGCCTTATAATATCTTATTTTTGACTCTCTACTAGTTGAATATCATTCTCATTGCTAACACAACAAATATCAAGGTTAATTACAGACAGAAACATGGAATAAACTTTCATTATATCAATTGGGGATGTTTCTTTACCCTTTTCCTTATACAGACAATGTTTCGCCCAGAGTCCAGGGTAGACAATATTAGTCAAACCCCTTTTTCTTTCTTTTTCTTTCCCCTACTTTTTAATTAGGGTTTATACAGTCAGCAGATAAATGCTAGTATCCCGGGCTAATACCTTCTGTGAAGCGAAACCCTTTAGAGGAATCTTTGCTGGGTTTGAAATTTCCTTAGAATATTTTTATAGGGCCAACAGATGGCAAGTTTGGAACCTGCTGCAAGATAACAACAGCATTTATGTAGATATCGGTGACACCTCTCCACACCTAGGGCTTAGATGATTTATGCCTTATGTTAGGGTCACTATATAACAAAAAAAAGTACTTGCTTTTACCGGACTCATGTCCATCCACAAAGAGTGGATAAGTGATTTTCCAGTGACTCCCAAAAAGCTTGCAACCCTAGGAGAGATGCGGCGAGTAGGCTGGCTCAGTAACGACACCCAAATGCTGTGATGATAATCAGAGAAACTCCAAACACAAATTTCAAGTTAGTTTGTAGGCTCACTTTTGCAACAAGTAACAACCCAGTATTTCCTGTACCGCTACTTTGTAGCTATTTCCAGAAGTGCAGTTCGTACTGCACAGCTTCCAGCAGGTGCTTCCCCTTGTTGTTACCGGGCGAGAGCTAGGCTGGAGTAGGCAGGCTAGGAAACAGCATCCTGACAGCCCGGCGTCTTTGCAGACGAAAGCTTTGCTTCTTATTCCCAGCTGTTATCGATCAACCTTTTGCCTTCAGTATGCGGCTTGTAGAGAGTCCCCAAAGAAAAGTTTAAAAATTACTGCAATGGAATCGCAAGCCCAATACTGCTTGGGAGGACTTCAAACCCAGACGGGACAGAGCCACGCAAAGCGCCACACACTTCTTTAACCCCCTACGGTAGCACCGGAGTAAATGGCTGTGAGTGGGGAGATGATGAGTCGGCGTGCTCTCACTACGCCATCATGCAGGTACACTGCACCGCTCTTCCCCTAATGGAAGTCCTCCCTGCCAAAATATACTGTTAACCAATATTGGTAGCTTGTGAAAAAATAAATAATTATGTAACAGCATTTGGCCAGATTAGAGTCCCATAAAAACAAAAGCATAAACAACAACATGGTAAAAGTTCTTAAATCTAAACATATATTGAAGTTTTACTGAAGAGAGTCACTGAGATTGTGGTCATTGACTTAACTACAGGACAGCATAAAATACCACATGGGAATCTATCAGGAAACCGTCATTGTCCACACATATCATACTGTATGCTGATTCACTGTATCCAGTATCCCTTACTGTAAGATTAGTAAATCAAAAGGGACCTTGCCTTCAAGCTGTGGAGCGTATGCAGGCCACATAAATCAAGATATGCTACTGTTGGCTACTTACAACATTAGAAAGCACTCCGGTACTGTCCATGGTTGCTACCCGACTCCCCTTTTAGCGTGAATGGTAAAGAAAATCAGCCTGGGATCGGGTTTTGAAAGTGTAGCTGGAAGTGTAGTCAAGTCCCCTGAACCTTGCAATAATAGTAATATCGCCAGGAAGGGTCTGTTTTCTGGGCTTCAAAACTTGGATTGGCTCCTGACGTATTGCTCGTTGCCTGATATGATAAGTTGACTCATGCTGTAACTTCAATAGATCTGCGGCATAATGGACCCCAAACTCACTTGAAGTTGCACTGGCTTGATCACTGCTGAGACTGTTCCTTAAGCTAGACTGGGAACAATGGGCTGTAAAGGCATCTTTAGTTGGGATCCGGAATCTGCCTTCTCCTATCACCTCCATTAATATATCCCTCATGAGCTTGTAGATGACTTCCTTTTTGTACCCGGGGGCCGGCCGCATCCCCCGGTGCGTATTTAAGTAAGAGATTGGAGGAATGCAGGATCTGTTGAGGTGTATAGGTTGGGGCACAGCTTTGAAACGTTGATCGGGATAGCTTATTCTCTTTGTGAACGCCGTTCCTCCATCTCCCCCGACTCCTCCATTGTTGTTGTAAGTTTACTCCCATGTTCTACTGCAGACAGAATTAGGTGGGTTAGGTCTTGGAATTGGTTTAGCATCTTCCTTGCCAAATCTGCGAGCAGGACTTGTACTTCTTTATTGAAATCAACTTTTATTGGGTTATTCAAAGTATCCAGAGGTGTTGCATTATTCACTGTATACTCGGTTACCCGGGGGGGGAGGGGGGTGCTGGCATGTCGTCTTCTAGCACATTCTCTTCATGTTAATGTCAAAATCTGCGTTGGATGGTTTGAGAAATCTTATGTTTCTTAGTGGATTGAGAATATTCAGATAAGAGCTCTGAAAAAAGTGGCCATTTTAGTTGCTAGTCCGGACACGCCCCCTTCCTTTCAGGTTTTAAGCACCTAACTTACTTCTATTGCGGTGCAAAAGTTCAGCATCTGGTCTAAACTGGAGTTATATTAGGGTGCGTTATGTTTTTTTTAAATATAAAAGATGTTATAAAAAAAATCTTACGCCTAGATTTAGAGTTCTGCGTTAGCCGTCAAAACCAGCGTTAGAGGCTCCTAACGCTGGTTTTTGGGCTACCGCTGGTATTTAGAGTCTTGTAGGTAAGGGTCTAACGCTCACTTTGCAGCCGCGACTTTTCCATACCGCAGATCCCCCTACGCCATTTGCGTATCCTATCTTTTCAATGGGATCTTTCTAACGCCGGTATTTAGAGTCTTGGCTGAAGTGAGTGTTAGAAATCTAATGACAAAACTCCAGCCGCAGAAAAAAGTCAGGAGTTAAGAGCTTTCTGGGCTAACGCCGGTTCATAAAGCTCTTAACTAGTGTGCTCTAAAGTACACTAACACCCATAAACTACCTATGCACCCCTAAACCGAGGTCCCCCCACATCGCCGCCACTCTATTAAAAATTTTTGACCGCACACCGCCGCCACCTACGTTATCCCTATGAACCCCTAATCTGCTGCCCCTAACACCGCCGACCCCTATATTATATTTATTAACCCCTAATCTGCCGCCCCCAACGTCGCCTCCACCTACCTACAATTATTAACCCCTAATCTGCCGACCGGACCTCACCGCCACTATAATAAATGTATTAACCCCTAATCCGCCTCACTCCCGCCTCAATAACCCTATAATAAATAGTATTAACCCCTAATCTGCCCTCCCTAACATCGCCGACACCTAACTTCAAGTGTTAACCCCTAATATGCCGACCGGACCTCACCGCTACTCTAATAAATTTATTAACCCCTAAAGCTAAGTCTAACCTTAACACTAACACCCCCTAAGTTAAATATAATTTAAATCTAACGAAATAAATTAACTCTTATTAAATAACTTATTCCTATTTAAAGCTAAATACTTACCTATAAAATAAACCCTAATATAGCTACAATATAAATTATAATTATATTGTAGCTATTTTAGGATTAATATTTATTTTACAGGCAACTTTGTATTTATTTTAACCAGGTACAATAGCTATTAAATAGTTCATAACTATTTAATAGTTACCTAGTTAAAATAATTACAAAATTACCTGTAAAATAAATCCTAACCTAAGTTACAATTAAACCTAACACAACACTATCAATAAATTAATTAAATAAACTATCTAAAATTATCTACAATTAAACCTAACACTACACTATCAATAAATTAATTAAATACAATACCTACAAATAAATACAATTAAATAAACTAACTCAAGTACAAAAAATAAAAAAGAACTAAGTTACAAAAAATAAAAAAATATTTACAAACATTAGAAAAATATTACAACAATTTTAAACTAATTACACCTACTCTAAGCCCCTAATAAAATAACAAAGCCCCCCAAAATAAAAAAATGCCCTACCCTATTCTAAAATTAAAGTAGAAAAGCTCTTTTACCTTACCAGCCCTTAAAAGGGCCTTTTGCGGGGCATGCCCCAAAGAATTCAGCTATTTTGCCTGGAAAAAAAACATACAATACCCCCCCACCAACATTACAACCCACCACCCACATACCCCTAATCTAACCCAAACCCCCCTTAAATAAACCTAACACTAAGCCCCTGAAGATCTTCCTACCTTGTCTTCACCACGCTGGGTTCACAATCCGTCCACCGAAGTCTTGATCCAAGCCTCCGAAGTCTTTATCCAAGCCCAAGCGGGGGCTGAAGAGTGACGTCCATCCTCCGGCTGAAGTCTTGATCCAAGCGGCGGCTGAAGAATTCCATCATCGGGCAGAAGTCTTCATCCTATCCGGGCAGAAGAGGAGATCCGGACCGGCAAACATCTTCATCCAAGCCGCATCTTCTATGTTCTTCCATCCGATGACGAGCGGCTCTATCTTCAAGACCTCCAGCGCGGATCCATCCTCTTCTTCCGACGTCCTAAAACAGAATGAAGGTTCCTTTAAGGGACGTCATCCAAGATGGCGTCCCTCGAATTCCAATTGGCTGATCGGAACAGCCAATAGAATGCGAGCTCAATCTGATTGGCTGATTGGATCAGCCAATCGGATTGAACTTGAATCTGATTGGCTGATTCCATCAGCCAATCAGAATTTTCCTACCTTAATTCCTGAATTCTTGGATGACGTCCCTTAAAGGAACCTTCACTCTGTTTTAGGACGTCGGAAGAAGAGGATGGATCCACGCTGGAGGTCTTGAAGATGGAGCCGCTCGTCATCGGATGGAAGAACATAGAAGATGCGGCTTGGATGAAGATGTTTGCCGGTCCGGATCTCCTCTTCTGCCCGGATAGGATGAAGACTTCTGCTCGATGATGGAATTCTTCAGCCGCCGCTTGGATCAAGACTTCAGCCGGAGGATGGACGTCACTCTTCAGCCCCCGCTTGGGCTTGGATAAAGACTTTGGAGGCTTGGATCAAGACTTCAGTGGACGGATCAGTGAACCCGGCGTGGTGAAGACAAGGTAGGAATATCCTCAGGGGCTTAGTGTTAGGTTTATTTAAGAGGGGTTTGGGTTAGATTAGGGGTATGTGGGTGGTGGGTTGTAATGTTGGTGGGGGGGTATTTTATGGGTTTTTTTCCAGGCAAAAGAGCTGAATTCTTTGGGGCATGCCCCGCAAAAGGCCCTTTTAAGGGCTGGTAAGGTAAAAGAGCTTTTCTATTTTAATTTTAGAATAGGGTAGGGCATTTTTTATTTTGGGGGGCTTTGTTATTTTATTAGGGGGCTTAGAGTAGGTGTAATTAGTTTAAAATTGTTGTAATATGTTTCTAATGTTTGTAAATATTTTTTTATTTTTTGTAACTTAGTTCTTTTTTATTTTTTGTACTTGAGTTAGTTTATTTAATTGTATTTATTTGTAGGTATTGTATTTAATTAATTTATTGATAGTGTAGTGTTAGGTTTAATTGTAACTTAGGTTAGGATTTATTTTACAGGTAATTTTGTAATTATTTTAACTAGGTAACTATTAAATAGTTATGAACTATTTAATAGTTATTGTACCTGGTTAAAATAAATACAAAGTTGCCTGTAAAATAAATATTAATCCTAAAATAGCTACAATATAATTATAATTTATATTGTAGCTATATTAGGGTTTATTTTACAGGTAAGTATTTAGCTTTAAATAGGAATAATTTATTTAATAAGAGTTTATTTATTTTGTTAGATAAAAATTATATTTAACTTAGGGGGGTGTTAGTGTTAGGGTTAGACTTAGCTTTAGAGGTTAATAAATTTATTAGAGTAGCGGTGAGGTCCGGTCAGCATATTAGCGGTTAATACTTGGAGTTAGGTGTCAGCGATGTTAGGGAGGGCAGATTAGGGGTTAATACTATTTATTATAGGGTTATTGAGGCGGGAGTGAGGCGGATTAGGGGTTAATACATTTATTATTGTAGCGGTGAGGTCCAGTCGGCAGATTAGGGGTTAATAAGTGTAGGTAGGGGGAGGCGACGTTGGGGGCGGCAGATTAGGGGTTAATAAATATAATATAGGGGTCGGCGGTGTTAGGGGCAGCAGATTAGGGGTACATAGGGATAACGTAGGTGGCGGCGGTGTACGGAGCGGCAGATCAGGGGTTAAAAAAATATGCAGGTGTCAGCGATAGCGGGGGCGGCAGATTAGGGGTTAATAAGTGTAAGGTTAGGGGTGTTTAGACTCGGGGTACATGTTAGGGTGTTAGGTGCAGACATAGGAAGTGTTTCCCCATAGGAAACAATGGGGCTGCGTTAGGAGCTGAACGCTGCTTTTTTGCAGGTGTTAGGTTTTTTTTCAGCTCAAAATGCCCCATTGTTTTCTATGGGGGAATCGTGCGCGAGCACGTTTTTGAAGCTGGCCGCGTCCGTAAGCACCGCTGGTATTGAGAGTTGCAGTGGTGGTAAATATGCTATACGCTCCCTTTTTGGAGCCTAACGCAGCCCTTCAGAGAACTCTAAATACCAGCGGTATTTAAAAGGTGCGGGGGAAAAAAAGCCAGCGTTAGATACGCGGGTCGTTACCGACAAAACTCTAAATCTAGCCGTTACTTTGTTAGCTATTAATACTTTACAGAAGAAAATGTTCTTTTAATTTTAAAATATATTGTATATTTATATATATATATTTATCTGTCTATAAGTGGGAGGACACAACTGAAAAGAAGGCATACTTCTTGTCCGCAGTCATCATTCTGATTGACGCCTACGATTAAAATGGCTGCCGGTCTGAGGTCTCCCATAAACTGCACGATAACACAAATTGCTGGCATTCCTGGAGGGACCTTGAATGAAGTTAACTCGAGATCTCCTTAACCTTGAACTATCTCAACAAACTCTTACAAAGAGACTTTTTATATTTTCCTCCTTTCTGGCAAACAAAGCCCTAGGTTTGAAAAAGCATTTATATTCTGACACCATTGCTATCTTCATTATAGGAATGCTGACAATAACAATTAGACATTCAGTTGCATTCTGTTCTGTTACCTAAGTTTACTATAAGCCCAGTACATATAGTTTTATTTGCATGTATGAATCTGTTTTGATTGTTTATCACTGTTGTAGTTCTAGTTATCATACTGAAGCTCTAGATTTGATATTATTCTTAGGTTATATTGAATTGATTATACGGTTTCCATCGTTACACTCCCATATAGTAAAATAGATATTATTATTGACACACTGCCATTACGTATGTATATATGTATGTATGCATGTTTATATGTATGTATGTATATATGTATGTATGTATGTATATATGTATGTATATATGTATGTATGTATATATGTATGTATACATGTATTTATATATATGTATGTATACATGTATTTATATATATGTATGTATGTATGTATATATGTATGTATATATGTATTTATGTGTGTATGTATATATGTATGTATATATGTATTTATATATATGTATGTATGTATATATGTATTTATATATGTATGTATGTGTGTATGTATATATGTATGTATGTATATATGTATGTATGTATATATGTATGTATGTATATATGTATTTATATATGTATGTATGTGTGTATGTATATATGTATGTATATTTAAAATAATACTGGTTCCTCCCTCGTGGCTAGCGGCCAGAGCCGCGAGAGTGACATAAACAAGAGAACCCTTGAATATTGCATGATAATGTGTGTCTTAGTACGCAGGAAGCTATTTGCACTTATATAACCTCTATGTGGAATATGAAACTGTTTGTTTTGACAATGATTTAGCACCGTTGTTTATACTCCTAGTACTCACTCACACTGGTTAGTATTTTGTATAGATCGTTGTTTCTCAACTCCAGTTCTCTTTCTAAATCATGAAAGAAAAAAATGTGGGTTTCATGTCCCTTTAAGCTATAATGAATATCTGGTCTGTTAAAGTGAATGTAAATTTTCATGAATTAGTGCCCGGTTTTTAAAAATACTAAAAAAAAAACAGGGGCACTTTCATTCATGAAAGTTTACATTGCAGCATTGTTTTACAAATACTTACCTTTCTCTTCAGCAAAGCCGGCTCGCCGATCTCCCGCCTACTTCTCCTGCTGTACTTACACAGCAATGACAAAACCGGCTTCCTCCAATCACAGCGTGGCCTCACAAGATGGACACTCTGGGGGGGAACCCATGATTGGGGGAAGCCAGTTTCGTCATTGGTGATGTAAGTACAGAGGAACTGCGGGCAGGGGATCGGCAATCCGGCTTTGCTGAAGAGAAAGGTAAGTGTTTGTAAAACTACGCAGCAATGTAAACTTATATGAATTAAAGTGTCCCTGTTTTTATTAGTACTTTTAAAAACCGGGCACTAATTCATGAAAGTTTACATTCACTTTAAGGGTCCTGAGGACTGGAGTTGAGAAAAACTGGTATAAAGCATTTCCTTAAATCCTTAATATGGTATACAGCCACCCTATACAATACTCAACATAGTATATGTCCTTTTTTATATATACTGTATATTATCATACCCCATCCCTAACCACAAACATGCCGCTCCTTCTTATAAGAAATAGGTCAGAGCAGGGTGTAATTTATTTTAGTTCTCAATTGATATCATAGGATCTAGTTATGGCCTCTAATCAGCAAATCCTATTATATAAAAGGCCAAGTGTGTTTGACCGAAGCTGTCATGCGCAGTACAGACAGCACGAGGACAAACACACCTGGCCTTTGAGCCCCTGGCCCTGCTGGTGAATGATCTCAGATCTGCGCCTCGGCAGAAGTGGACGTGGCCGGGCGGGGGCGTGACCGGGCGTGGATGGTCGTGAAGGGGGCGTGGTCTGATGTGAAGGGGGCGTGGCCGGGCACGGTTGGAAGATGGGAGAGAGATAGAGAGAGGGGAGAGAGAGATAGAGAGGGGAGAAAGAGAGGGGGAGAAAGACAGCAAAAGACAGGGGGAGAGAGAGACAGTAAAAGAGAGGGGGAGAGAGACAGCAAAAGAGAGAAGGGGAAAGAGACAGCAAAAGAGAGGGGGGAAAGAGAGCAAAAGAGAGGGGGGAGAGAGACAGCAAAAGAGAGAGGGGGAGAGAGACAGCAAAAGAGAGGGGGAGAAAGACAGCAAAAGAGAGAGGGGGAGAAAGACAGCAAAAGAGAGAGGGGGAGAGAGACAGCAAAAGAGAGAGGGGGAGAGAGACAGCAAAAGAGAGAGGGGGAGAGAGACAGCAAAAGAGAGGGGGAGAGAGACAGCAAAAGAGAGGGGGAGAGAGACAGCAAAAGAGAGAGGGGGAGAGAGACAGCAAAAGAGAGGGGGATAGAGACAGCAAAAGAGAGAGGGGGAGAGAGACAGCAAAAGAGAGGGGGAGAGAGCGCAAAAGAGAGGGGGGGAAGAGCGCAAAAGAGAGGAAGGAGAGAGAGCGCAAAAGAGAGGGGGGAGAGAGACAGCAAAAGAGAGAGGGGGAGAGAGACAGCAAAAGAGAGGGGGAGAGAGACAGCAAAAGAGAGGGGGAGAGAGACAGCAAAAGAGAGAAGGGGAAAGAGACAGCAAAAGAGAGGGGGGAAAGAGACAGCAAAAGAGAGGGGGGAGAGAGACAGCAAAAGAGAGAGGGGGAGAGAGACAGCAAAAGAGAGAGGGGGAGAGAGACAGCAAAAGAGAGGGGGAGAGAGACAGCAAAAGAGAGGGGGAGAGAGACAGCAAAAGAGAGAGGGGGAGAGAGACAGCAAAAGAGAGGGGGATAGAGACAGCAAAAGAGAGAGGGGGAGAGAGACAGCAAAAGAGAGGGGGAGAGAGTGCAAAAGAGAGGGGGGGAAGAGCGCAAAAGAGAGGAAGGAGAGAGAGCGCAAAAGAGAGGGGGGAGAGAGACAGCAAAAGAGAGAGGGGGAGAGAGACAGCAAAAGAGAGGGGGAGAGAGACAGCAAAAGAGAGGGGGAGAGAGACAGCAAAAGAGAGAGGGGGAGAGAGACAGCAAAAGAGAGGGGGGATAGAGACAGCAAAAGAGAGGGGGGATAGAGACAGCAAAAGAGAGGGGGGGGATAGAGACAGCAAAAGAGAGGGGGAGAGAGACAGCAAAAGAGAGGGGGGGAGAGAGCGCAAAAGAGGGTGGAGAGCGAGAGCGCAAAAGAGAGGGGGGAAGAGCGCAAAAGAGAGGGGGAGAGAGAGCGCAAAAGAGAGGGTGGAGAGAGAGTGCAAAAGAGAGGGGGAGAGAGAGCGCAAAAGAGAGGGGGAGAGAGAGCGCAAAAGAAAGGGTGGGAGAGAGAGCGCAAAAGAGAGGGGAGAGAGAGCATAAAAGAGAGGGGGGAGAGAGCGCAAAAGAGAGGGGAGAGAGAGAGGGTGGGAGAGCGCAAAAGAGATGGGGGAGAGAGAGAGCGCAAAGAGATGGGGGAGAGAGAGCGCGCAAAAGAGAGGGGGAGAGAGAGCGCAAAAGAGAGGGGTAGAGAGAGAGCGCAAAAGAGAGGGGGAGAGAGAGAGCGCAAAAGAGTGGGGGAGAGAGAGAGGGCAACAGAGAGGGGGGAGAGAAAGAGCTCAAAAGAGATGGGGAGAGAGCTCAAAAGAGAGGGGGGAGAGAGAGCGCAAAAGAGAGGGGGGAGAGAGAGAGCGCAAAAGAGAGGGGGAGAGAGCAAAAGAGAGGGGGAGGGAGAGAGCGCAAGAGGTGGGACTGCTGTACTGCAAAAAATGGCCAGTGTGAATGGGCTTTAGGACTAGTTTCATAATATTTGGGTTAAATAGTTCTGGTTATGTTTACCTCTATACAATCCCTATATCTCTTCTATCTAACAACAATAAGGATCCAAGAGTGATCCGTATTCTTATTAACAGGGACAAAAATTAAGACAGTTATCTAAGATGTACAAATATGTTTTCTAAATAATGTCTGCATCTTTGCTAACTGTATAATCTTATGTAAGTTTGATATTTGTATAGTGTAACTTCTCAATAAAAAACAAAACAAAAAACAGTTTACTTCAGGTCTCAAGGTACGCTAAATATTTTAGCGCAGTTTTGGCTTGTGCTCAAGCGCAAACTAAAACTTTCAACTTGTAATACCAGTACAAATTAGTGTGGTTGTGATATCCTTTGAGAGTATCGGTTGCGCTTGAGCGAAGTCTGACGCGGTAACCCATCTCTGGTAAATGGCATTTTACCATAGACTTGTAATATCATGTTGCCTGCTAATAATAGCGTGGTCAAGCAATACTGCTTATCATTTGTGCGCCACTTGTAATCTAGCCCTTTATACTCTGCAGCTGGTATAACAAGACATTAATCGTGCAGTACTCTGTCCCTTTAAGCTGCTGGATACTACACCAGAATGGTCACTACTCACCGTGCTAGCGTATTTCCTCTTGTGTCTGTAGCTCGCCTCAGAGCTGTTCTGTAATTTTAACCCTTTACAGGTGCCAATGGGTGAAGTTCTGCATTTCTGTACTGGGCACCACTCTCTTGGTGCTCACATACTTGCATCTCATGGCAGAAATGGTTACCATTCATAGATCAGTGATGTTGCCGGCTTTTAAACACACATTTTTTGCAGTTTTATACTCAGTTTAAATGTTAAAGGAACATTCTAGTCAAAATTAAACTTTCATGATTCAGATAGAGCAGGCGATTTTAAGCAATTTTCTTATTTACTCCTATCATCCATTTTCTTTGTTCTCTTGGTATCTTTATTTGAAAAAGCAAAAATGTACGCTTAGGAGCCGGCCTAGTTTTGGTTTAGTACCTGGGTAGCGCTTGCTGATTGGTGTCTTAATGTAGCTACCAATCAGCAAGCGCTACCCAGGTGCTGAACCAACTCTTACATTTTTGCTTTTTCAAATAAAAATACCAAGATTACAAACAAAAAGTTGCTTAAAATTGCATGCTCTATCTGAATCATGAAAGTTTAATTTGGCTAGACGAAGGCCTATATTTTACAAAGTCTGGCGGACCTGATCAGGTCCGCGAGACCTCGCTGAATACGGAGAGCAATACGCTCTCCGTATTCCGCATTGCACCACAAGAGCTGCTGGTGCAACGCCGCCCCCTGCAGACATGCGGCCAATCGGCTGCCAGCAGGGGGTGTCAGTCAACCCGATCGTACTCGATCGGGTTGATTTCCGGCGATGTCTGTCCGCCTGCTCAGAGCAGGCGGACAGGTTATGGAGCAGCGGTCTTTGTGACCGTTGCTTCATAACTGCTGTTTCTGGCGAGCCTGCAGGCTCGCCAGAAACACGGGGCACCAAGCTCCATTCAGAGCTTGATAGATAGGCCCCTATGCCTTTAACTAAAAAAAACAACAAAAAAACAAAAACATCCACATGTAAACATATAAAAGAAAGTCCCCCCCTCACCTCCCTGTTCCAGAGAGATTCCAGAAAATGTTGGGAGATATGTATAGGTATTCACTGTCTTCAAGGCTACAGAAACAGCAACATACAAACCAGTATCCGAGAGTACAATTCCCACAATCCTCTGCTGCCAAATGCAGCTATTTTTTATGTCTTCATTATTATTTTTTTTATCTTTTTTCTTCTACTGAGCACACTCACAATATATTAAAGGGAGTTTTTTTTTTTTTTTTTTTTTTATTGTTTTATTCTTTTCACATCTGTTCAAGAATAATTCCTGAAACTACAATCAATTCTATAGCACAAGAGAAAAAAAAAATATCACAAACTACAAACAGCTCATCGCTTGTTCATTTTGTGATAGTACATTAGGAAGAAAGAAAAATAAAAAAAGAAAGAAAAGAGAGAAGAAAAAATAAATAAAAGTGAGTTTTCAGTGTTACTCTTTATTGTGATAAGGGACATAAAATAATAATTAAAAAAAAGCAAAATTTCAATAAATTACACACTATTGTGTTGAACTGATTTAAAAAAGAGAGTTTGAACCATTATATTTCAGCAACTACTGTTCATCTTTTCACCAAAAAATACTAGACAATAATATTTATTTGCATGCCAAAATTCATAAAGATTGATGAAGAGGTTTTTAGTGTAGGTATTACTAATAGTTTCATTGTTAAGAGACAGGTGGAACTGGTTTTTACACTGTTTTGACTCAAAAAATGCTCAATAATTTACATATAGTTTTCAGTTTCTACAAAGAAATGAGTTTACACAATCCAAAGTTAAAAAGTTAAAGGGCCATGATACCCAAATGTTGAGGCTCTTGAAAGTGACGCAGCATAGCTGTAAAAAGCTGACTTGAAAATATCAACTGAACATCTCTATGTAAAAAAGTTAGATATATTTTCCTCAAAATTTCCTAAGTATTCACACCCCATTGTAAAGGGAGCAAACAATCAGTAAACTAGTCCCAGGACTTGCAAGGGAGCATGCATCTGGCATGTGCCGGTGTTCTGTAATATTTGCCTACCTTGTTACGTTTTCCTACCTACTTAACGCGTACGGCCAAGCCTTAATCTAGATAGAGCACTTTCATATCCGCCATGTTTGTTTGAAATGGAGGCTGGTGTTAAAATAGTGATTGGATGGTTATATTTGGCTGTTTTGAGTGCAGATGTCGCTGAAACATAAAACATTAAAAGATAAACACAAAATATTATGTATGTCATTAGCTTGTGATGATAGCATTCATTTTTTTTATGTATTTTTCAGGCTAGAGATATGTTTCAATTATTTGTTTTTACATAGCCTGAAAAATACATTAAAAAAATGAATGCTATCATCACAAGCTAATACCATACATAATATTTTGTGTTTATGTTTTAATTTTGTATGTTTCAGCGAGATCTGCACTCAAATCAGCCAAATATAACCTCTGTTTGAAACAAAAAAAGGCAGATACGAAACCGCTCTATTTCCTCTGCGTCTGCGGGATTTACATGTAGGTGTGGCCGTACTTTACTTTACTTTGGAATCACAGGATTTCAGTGAAATCTCATGATATGACAGCAAAGCATAGCATGACATCAGCACTGCTGATGCTGATTGGCTATAGTTTTTTCAGCTTGCAGCTGTACAGTAGCTGAAGTATAACTGGTCACAGAGCACTTACTCTGGTGAGCTTAATAAATGTTGCTGTAAAATATCTTCCTTTTTAACATAGAGAAGCTCAGGTGATATTTTATTGTCAGCTTTTTACACGTATACTGCATCACTTTCAATTATTTTAGCATATGGGTATTATGTCCCTTTAATATTGCAAATTTTATTACAATTGTATGCTTGGGCTGCATTTGTTAGAATCTTCCTTTAAAACCTTACATGCCACTATAAATATTACCTTTAATATTCCCCATGTCCTCTATGCATATATTCAAGCTTCTGTGTAGTGCTTTGGGTGGGTAATATAGGATTGCAAGTGAAAAAGGAAAGACTTAAACATATTACCTCTAGTAGTATTTAGCACAAATATATTGTAGCCTTTTATGGCAGCCAAGGGGTTAAAGGGAAAAAAAATGAAACACAGACAAAGAACAAGGAAATCCAGAAGGTCTCCCATAAATTTGCACTCATTGGCATCTAGACAGTTTTGTTGTGTCCAAGGCTCTTGTGCTCCTGATCTACATTTTGAATGGAAGTAATTATAGGCTCATTCCGAGGAAAAATCCCCTCTTGCTTGTTCTGTGCCTGTGATAGAATCCCAAAGGAAAGGGCGTAAAGTAATTATGTCCTGCGGTGCCTCATTTCTAGTATAAATGTGCACTGAGTATTAATGCTGGCGATTATTCATGGGTAATACAGCTGAAGGCAGCACGTAGGCCAGTGGTGACTTTTGCCTTGTTCTAGTCCCTTAAAGGGACATTATACACTCATTTTTTCTTTGCATAAATGTTTTGTAGATGATCTATTTATAAAGCCCATAAAGTTTTTTTTAAAATTTTTTTTATAGTTTTGCTTATTTTTAAATAACATTGCTCTGATTTTCAGACTCCTAACCAAGCCCCAAAGTATTATTTGAATACCGTCAGCTACCTTCTCCATCTTGCTCATGTTTGTGTAAAGGGTCTTTTCATATGCAAAAGAAGGGGGAGAAGTGTCTTATTTCCCACTTGCAGTGGGCTTTCCAGCTACCTTTTCAACAGAGCTAAACTAAGAGGTTCTAAGTAAGTTTTTAAACAGTTTTATACTGGATTTTTCTATCAGTATCTGTGCATCTTATTCTTTATAGTAGTGTCTATTACATGTAGTTATATAAATATGAGTGTATAATGTCCCTTTAAGTCTGTTCCCAGATCTGTTTCCAATGATTTATCTAAGATTATTTCACGTTAACACTCTCAGACCACTATTGTAAACACACGCCGTTTAACTGTCTCATTTTTCTGTTCCCTATGTCATTTACATAAAGTGTGCATACAATTCAGTACAAACAAATGACAACACCCAGGGATATGTAGAGAGTAAATGTCTGCAAAAGCTGATGACTTAAATAAACCAGAATTTAAATAGAAGTCACCCAACTCAAAAAACAGAATACATATAAAATATATAGTTGATGCATACTGTCTTGTTCTTTTTTTATTACTACATTTAAATTGTTACTTTATTTTCATTAATATACAATGGTACAGTAAATACAGTATGATACAATAGCAAACTGACATAATGATACAGGAGGATTTGAGAACCCTGTTCCATAAGAACTTACAATGTAGGTGGTTAAAGGACCATTAAATACAAAATAATTGACTAATTAACGTGTGTATAATAAAAAGACAATACAATAAAACAATGAATTTCAAATAAGTAGTAGATTTCTGATAAAGCTTCCTTTCATTCCCCTGTCCTCTGTATCATGTGACATCCATCAGCTAATCACGGACTCATACAATTTGTGTATAAAAAGACTGTATACAATTTGATAATAGAAGTAAATTGGAACTATTTTTCATTGCATGCACTGTCATTAAAGGACCAGTAAATACAGTAGATTTGCATAATCAACAAATAAAATAAATAAATAAAATAAAATAGCACTTAATCTAAACTTCAAATGAGTAGTAGATTTTTTCTCTGTCAAATTACAAAGTTATGTCTATTTCCACTCCTCCTGTATCATGTGACAGCCATCAACCAATCACAAATGCATATACGTATAGTCTGTGAATTCTTGCACATGCTCAATAGGAGCTGGTGACTCAAAAAGTGTAAATATAAAAAGACTGCGCACATTTTGTTAATGTAAGTAAATTGGAAAGTTGTTTAAATTTGCTGCTCTATCTGAATCACTGTGTTACAAAGACAAAAAAACGTTAGGTTTATTTGCTCTAAACATTAGGAGGACAAATTGAAAATTATCACTGGGTAGAATGTTGTGAGCATATGTTATATAAGTATCTGCATGAACATCAGAGTCCCTTATGATCTAAAATTCTGGCAGGATTATATTTTCAGTACTGTGAAGTCCCACTAAAAAATTGAAAGGCAAATTTTAATTTGAAAGGTTTTTATCTTGCTATGTAGGGTTCTGGTGTGTTGGAGAGACACCTACTTTACAATACAATACCCAATAATCATCTGTCCCCAGTGGCGTCACTAGGGTTGGTGTCACCCGGTGTGGTACGTTATGGTGTCACCCCCCCTCTCCCAGAAAGCAAACACACAAACACAAAAGCACAGGCACACACATACAAACACTCAAACACACTTAAAAACACACTCGGATGCACACACAAACACTCGGAAAAACACTCAGACACATGCACAAAAACACTCATTCACACACACAGAAACACTCAGATACACACACACACAAAAACACTCAGACACACAAAAACACTCAAACACATACAAAAACACTCAGACACACACACATACAAAATATGTAAACTGCACTGCATTAATTATAAAGCTCATTCCTAGAGCTGCTCCCTGGCTCAGCAGAACATCAAATGAAAGATAAACAGAGCACTCTAAAAATAAATCACTAAAGAAAAGGTTTAGGCGCAAACTATGAAAATTCTGCTCTCTGACTCTGTTCCAAGTCTGTCAGTGCACAGCCCCGGGCTGCGTGTCTACCGCTTCTTATGGCCAAGCACCTCTACTCTCTGCTCACCCCCAGACCCCCACCTGCCCTCCCCTCCTACCTCTTCAGTCTGAACTTAGTGTACCATTACTTTAGAGACAGTGTCAGACAGTCATCCCCCTCATGATTTCCCAGTTCCCGATTAGAGAGACCGCACAGCAGTGAGTGACTCCACTGCTCCACATGCCACTGAGCAGTGAGCACAGATAGGCAGTCAGGTTTAGGCTAGCAGCACAACTTTGCAAGCCCCACGGCACGCCCACAACTTTCATACTGAAATTGGGCAGTGGAGGAGCAAAGTACAAACAAGCAAAAGCAGCCGGGAAGACTATTTGTGGAAATTGCAGCGCTGGCTCAAAAATATATGTCTACAACTTCCCCAGTCCCACTAATGTTCACAAATGCTGGCCCCTCTAATAAAAAAATATATGCATCTCCACATTGTATTTCTTTGAATTTCAATAAAATAAAAAAAATTAAAAAATTAAAAAATTTTTTTTTTGGTGGTGTCACCCCCTGGAGGGTGTCACCCAGGTGCGGCCCGCACCCCCGCACCCCCTAATGACGCCACTGTCTGTCCTTGGGTGAGAATTTCAGAAGCAGAGGAAAGTTCCAAAACCATGGTGCAGCATGGGAAATGTCTTCTTGGTAGACATGTATAAATATTGGACACCACTGATGTTCAAAGTTTAATTTTTTTTTTATTGCTTTACAGAAAGGTGGGAACTGCTGATCCTTAAGGCAGATAAAGATTTTATGGTGAATTTAACCTGATAATGATATCTAAGATAATGAAATATTTGGTGTTTCTTTTAAAAAATACTATAGGTTTGGTATTCATTTAGGCCTGAGTGTATTATAAAATCTACAATTACATGAAATTGTTCATTATCTTCAACAGACTATTGTCTAAAAAGAGAGAATATGATTTTAGAATAAATTATGACATTTTATTTCAAAATATGGGCGTATTGTTACCCTGTATTATATCTTCCTTTCAGATTTTGACTACAATATATTATACAGGTCATAAGGATAACTTACAAGCAACAGGTAAAACCTGTTCACTGAATAATATAGTATTTAAATAGATATAGATATCCTAAGCAAGGGTGTAAAATGGTACACTGGGTATAAAGTGACTATATCCCCTCAGTGGAAATCTATTATACAGTCTAATATTTATATTAGCAGGATAAGTAGTTCAGGGTGTTATTAATTTAGTAATATGTTTATAATTACAAATATAGACTGAAATCACAAATATATATACAAGCTCATGCAGCAAATACAATGTTGCATAGCTAAATGGCAATAGACAAATAAGACATCTGGCTATCAATGCTTTAACTTACAGCTGTGTCTGTCTGACTCGTAAAGTCCTCTATTCTCTCTTACATTCTGTATTCTACGGAGTCAGACAAATCTTTACACTGTGGGGCATATTTATCCCCCCCCCCTGTTTCCGGCGACCGCTGCTCCATAACCTGTCCGCCTGCAATCAGGCGGCGGACAGAAATCAACCCGATCAAAAACGATCGGGTTGATTGTGATTGGCCTCAAATCTGCAGGGGGCAGCATTGCACCAGCAGTTCACAAGAACTGCTGGTGCAATGATAAATGCCAAGAGCGTATGCTGTCGGCATTTATCGATGTGGGGCGGAGATGATATGCTACTTCATATCATGTCAGCTCACACATTGATAAATAAACCCCCAAAAGTGCACTCATACTAATAATGTGACCACAGTGCTCCATGGTAAATAAAGGGTAAAGTGTGTCATGTGTCACTGCAATGTCTCAGCCCAGTATGTTGTTACATAAAAATGTCACCTGTAAAATAAGAACCCAAAAGCAACTACTCCACCTCCAACAAAACTTTTACAGGGAAGGGAATAAATCAGGGAAACTCTTGGCAAGAGCATTAAAGCAACAACAACAACAGATTTACATTCACTCACTTAAATCCCCTCATGGTAAACAAATAGAAGATACCAAAACTATAGCAGAAGAGTTCAAGAAATTTTACCAGAAACTTTACAACCTCTTCCCAAATAGAAATCATCAATCCCACTTACAACTATGCCAAAAATACCTAGACAATATCCGAATCCCCCAACTAACGCTAGACCAACATAAATTTTTAGACCAACCCATACAACCCTCTGAAGTCCGCAAGGCTATAAAAACCCTAAAGCAAAATAAAGCCCCATGACCAGATGGCTTTTCAGGCCTTTACTACAAGACGTTCGCAAAGTCTCTCATCCCCTATCTGACAACATTATTTAATTCCATCTCGGATAACCTCCCCTTCCCAGACGCTATGCTTCAAGCCAATATTTCTGTACTAGCGAAACCTGGCAAGACCCCTAACATCCCTGCAAATTTCAGGCCAATCTCACTCTTAAACGTGGACCTAAAACTATATGCCAAGATTTTAGCCTACCGCCTCAATCAAATTTTACCCTCAATTATTCACCAAGACCAAGTTGGGTAGAGAGACAAAAGATAATACGGTCAAAATCCTTAACCTTCTTGAACACATTTCTTTAAACAAAATCCCTGCCATTTTCCTTTCTACTGACGCTGAAAAGGCATTTGACCGTCTCGACTGCACTTACCTTTTCACAACCTTGCAGCACTTTCTCTTCCCTAACTCCTTCATTCAGAAAATATTTGCTTTATGCACTAACCCTTCTGCTCAGGTTAAAATAAACGGCACCCTTTCAGATCCCTTTCAGATCTGGAATGGCTCCAGACAGGGCTGCCCCTCTCCCCCTTGCTGTTCATCTTATCTCTTGAGCCACTAGCCACCAAAATCCGGATGAACCAACATATCCAGGGGATAGACATTGGCAACCAATCCCATAAACTGGCTATCTTTGCAGACGACTTACTAATTACAATGACTGATCTACCTGACTCTCTTCAGGCAGCCCTCTCTGAACTCTCAGATTATGGACATGTATCCAATTTTTCAGTAAACATGACCAAATCTGAATATCTTCCCATCAACCTAACCCAAACCACCCTTGACACCTTCTGTCAAATCTGACTGCACCCTCAGACCTCAACCCAAATATCTAAAATACCTTGGCATATCCCTAACACCAGACAAAGGTCGGATTGGAGACTAATCCGTAAATCATATAATAAAATTTCCACAATCTACTCCCCCCTCACCACAATCCTATCTAACCCAGAATTAGCAACGGGCTTACACATAGACGACACAAACTTCCAGGTACTTGGGGATTCACTCCCAATACACCTCCTAACAGAAGGAAATAACATTAAATCTAAATCCAAACTTGATGCTTTGGGGCACCCTTTCCTCTCCTCTTGGTTTAAACTTCATCAAATCAGACATTACATATTTACTCATAGACATAGAAAAGACCTTTTAAGGCCCCTAACGAAGTTTGAACAGTTATGTGTATCTAAGGAGAACCCTACTTAAGTTATCTCTAACCTATATAAACTAACCTTAGCAAGTTGTTACCCAATCCACCCTCCCTACACCAAGAGTTGGGACAGAGAGCTCAACACCTCCACCTCCGCTCAGACCTGGTCACGTAGGGACTGTCTCAGTCAGGTCACTCTTCACAAGCTAAAGAAACCAATATAAAAATTATGCTGAGGTGGTACCTGACTCCAGCCAAACTATAATACATCTATAAAAAACACTTCAGGATTATGTTGGAGAGGCTGCAGACAGGAAGGTCACCTGTCCCACATTTGGTGGGAGTGCACTTATGTAAAACAGTTCTGGTCAGACATATTTAACAGCATCAATAGAACTCTGGGTTCTCAACTTGCCCCCACGCCGGAGCTGATAATGCTCAATCAACCTAATAATATTTCTTGTAAAATAAGAAAACATTTATTCCAAATTCTCCTCAGTGCAGCCAACCAACTCATCCCCAAACACTGGAAAACCCCACAAAGCCATTCTCTCTCAGAATGGAAAAACCTGGTAAACAAAAATGTAATGTTAGAAAGGTTTCATTACTTTAAACTCGGCCAACTAGCCTTCTTCCATGATATACAATTCCTCTGGGACTCTTTTCTCCACGGAGAGAATAACACAAATAATGGAAATCATACAAGTTGCAATAACTCCTAATCATTTTTGACAAATTGAGCACTACAGTACATACGCATCATTTTTCTTTTAATTATGTTTTTATTGTTTTAATTGTGTTTTTGTTTAAGTAGGTTTCCTTGTTTAATATGACATTGTTGAACTGTTGGTTCCAGGGGCTTCTAACCCTTAACACACTTTGGGCGAGTTCTCATACTTAAGTGCTTCAACCCTGCTTCCTCATTTATATGATAAAAGGTTTGTGTCCTTTATTCTTATGCTTATACCACCTGTATTCATGGACATACCAAAGTCTTAGCGTTGATGAAAAGAACTTTTACCACTAAAGGATGCTCAGGGATACTGTGGAGACTTCGCCTTAGTTGTACTTTTTGTATGTTACGTTATGCGAACCTGTACCAATGCTCAGCAATTTTGTAATTATTGGAAAATATTTACAAATAAAAAGAACATTAAAAAAAAATGTCACCTGTAGCACCACTGTAAAACATAATTTTTAGGGTATTAGAACTGGAGTAATTTATCAGGTTTAAATTATTAGAGTAAAGGTTAGAATTGGGGGTTAGAGTTTTAGTTAACCCCTTGTTGACAAGAGAGGGCTGAGTCTGTTAAATCCTAGTGTACTATTGCAATACAGAGTACAAAGAAAAAAATATGTACTCCTTTTTTTAACTGGTATGTGTCTAGTGCACATACACACTGATTAATAGTTATGCTTAAGGACTATAACAAAAGACAATGCAATAGCACTAAATCAGAATTTAAAGTGAGCAGTAGATTTTTTTTCTGACAGATTTCAAACAATACTTCAATTTACCAGCTCCCTGTATCATATGGCAGGCAACAGCCAATCACAAACTCATATACATATACAGTGTGGTCTCTCACATGCTTAGTAGTAGATGATTCCTCAGAAACTGCGGATAAAAGAAAAACTGCACACAGTCTGATAATAGAAGCAAATTTAAAAGTCTCTTAAAACTGCATGTTCTATCTGAATCATGACATTTTAATTTTGAATTGAGAGTCCACATTCCAGCATGTGCATGTGGTGCTGATCAAAGAGACTTTTATTTGCTGCTTTCTACAGCCTATGTACAGCCCCAGCATAATACTGATATGTAGTTTAGCTGGATGCATTGCAGCCTCTCTGAGGAAAATATAGGAAAAGAGGTCAAAATAAATAGGCAGTGGACATGTGATATCAAAATAATAGGATGTGTGGTGTAGTGTAAGTTAATTGTTCTCATTAAAAGCTTTATCAACTCACAAGTTGCAGTAAAATATTACAGATTTGTAGGGAGTGGATGATGAATCATGTGTAGGCTGACACTATTAGCCGAGGGAGCAGCAGAATATCATTGATATATTATCTGAGGGTGCATTCTCCATCACGCCCACTCACTGTCACTCAGCACTAGGGTGTGCCTATAAACGGCTCACCTTGCACAGTTCTACTACTGTAAATGTCAACTACTGAGATCTAAAACAACCAGGTTAGAAGATGAATTATTAAAAATACATCATGCAAATTCTTTATAAGGAAGCAGTTGAATTAAACACTTTGCAGAGATTCGGAGGTGGCTATGGCCTCTATTTATCAAGGTCTGTTGGACCTGATCTGACAGTGCGGATCAGGTCTGCCAGACCTCGCTGAATACGGCGAGCAATACGCTCGCCTTATTCAGCATTGCACCAGCAGCTCACAAGAGCTGCTGGTGCAACGCCGCCCCCTGCAGACTCGTGGCCAATAGGCCGCCAGCAGGGGGGTGTCGTACTCGATCGGGTTGATTTCCGGCGATGTCTGTCCGCCTGCTCAGAGCAGGCAGCCAGGTTATGGAGCAGTGGTCTTTGTGACCGCTGCTTCATAACTGCTGTTTCTGGCGAGTCTGAAGGCTCGCCAGAAACACGGGGCATCAAGCCCCATTCGGAGCTTGATAAATATGCCCCTATATGTGAACAATAAATGTCAAATATAGCACAATTTTATCCGGGAGAGGGTTTTTTTTAGAACTGTTTGTTTATTTTATATGACTGAATAGATTAGGGGGCCGTGAAAGTTGGGGACATCAAATCCAGAGTGACCACAATGTCACAGTAATTCACAGATCATGTAATGCTCTTCATTGTGTCGCTCTCTCAGGGCCAGGGGCTGGCAGCATTTTATGAGAACTGTGCCAAACGATTACTACGCCTGTGTGCCAGCCTTATCTTTTGTATAAATAAAGGTCAAATACTTGTTTAATATTCATTATAACAGTAATTAAAGGGACATAAAACCTTTCATGATTCAGATAGAACATACAGTTTTAAACTTTCCAATTTATTTCTATTTTTGTTTTGTTTTCTGGTTACCCATTGTTGAAAAGCAGGAGGTAAGTTCAGGAGTGTGCACGTGTCTGCAGCACTATATGGCAGCAGTTTTGCAACAATGTTATACATTAGCAAGGGCACTAGATGGCAGCACTATTTCCTGTCATGTAGTACTAATGTTATACATTAGCAAGAGCACTAGATGGCAGCACTATTTCCTGTTATGCAGTACTAATGTTATACATTAGCAAGAGCACTAGATGGCAGCACTATTTCCTGTCATGTAGTACTAATGTTATACATTAGCAAGAGCACTAGATGGCAGCACTATTTCCTGTCATGTAGTACTAATGTTATACATTAGCAAGGGCACTAGATGGCAGCACTATTTCCTGTCATATAGTACTAATGTTATACATTAGCAAGAGCACTAGATGGCAGCACTATTTCCTGTCATATAGTACTAATGTTATACATTAGCAAGAGCACTAGATGGCAGCACTATTTCCTGTCATGTAGTACTAATGTTATACATTAGCAAGGGCACTAGATGGCAGCACTATTCCCTGTCATATAGTACTAATGTTATACATTAGCAAGAGCACTAGAGGGCAGCACTATTTCCTGTCATGTAGTACTAATGTTATACATTAGCAAGGGCACTAGATGGCAGCACTATTTCCTGTTATGCAGTGCTCTAGATATGTGCACGCTACCTATTCTATTTAGGTATCTCTTCAGAAAAGAATAACAAGAAAACAAAGCAAATTTGATAATAGAAGTAAATTGGACACTTTTTTAAAATTGCATTCTCTATCTGACTCATGAAAGAATTGTTTGGGGTTTCATGTCCCTAATATCAGATTAGACTCCTGGCTGTGCTGCCAATATGTTAGCCAGATGTACACACCAGACCAGCCAGATCCTTGGTCCTACAGCCCCTCTTTCACCGTATGAGACCCCAAATCTAAATCACCTGACCCTAAAGTTCCTCTGTCAGCCCCCAACCTTAATGTCCCCAAGCCTCCCCAGGTGTAATCTACAGTCCACCGGCAGTGAAAGTCCTTAGTGCACCACTACAAGTGCCTTTAAAAATTATCTAGAGTGCCCTACGGTCCATAGGTTACTTACCCCTGACCTAGGTACATTGTAGCCTTGCTCCGCTAATATAGCTTGTGAACGTAGCTGCAGGGAGTACTGTATAATGGAAAATAGCAGGTCAGCGAGGAGCAGGGTTAGAAGAATTAATTTAGGAAACACAAATAAAAGGGTCAATCAATCAAATAAACGCCTAGATTTAGAGTTCTGCGTTAGCCGTCAAAACCAGCGTTAGGGGGTCCTAACGCTGGTTTTGGCCGCCCGCTGGTATTTAGAGTCAGTCAGGAAAGGGTCTAACGCTCACTTTCCAGCCGCGACTTTTCCATACCGCAGATCCCCCTACACCAATTGCGTAGCCTATCTTTTCAATGGGATCTTTCTAACGCTGGTATTTAGAGTCTTGGCTGAAGTGAGCGTTAGAAATCTAACGACAAGACTCCAGCCGCAGAGAAAAGCCAGGAGTTAAGAGCTTTATGGGCTAACGCCGGTTCATAAAGCTCTTAACTACTGTGCTCTAAAGTACACTAACACCCATAAACTACCTATGCACCCCTAAACCGAGGCCCCCCCCACATCGCCGCCACTCTATTACATTTTTTTAACCCCTAATCTGCCGACCGCACACCGCCGCCACCTACATTATCCCTATGTACCCCTAATCTGCTGCCCCTAACATCGCCGACACCTACATAATATTTATTAACCCCTAATCTGCCCCCCCAACGTCACCGCCACCTACCTACAATAATTAACCCCTAATCTGCCGACCGGACCTCGCCGCTACTATAATAAATGTATTAACCCCTAATCCGCCTCACTCCCGCCTCAAAAACCCTATAATAAATATTATTAACCCCTAATCTGCCCTCCCTAACATCGCCGACACCTAACTTCAAGTATTAACCCCTAATCTGCCGACCGGACCTCACCGCTACTCTAATAAATGTATTAACCCCTAAAACTAAGTCTAACCCTAACACTAACACCCCCCTAAGTTAAATATAATTTAAATCTAACGAAATAAAATAAATCTTATTAAAGGGACACTCAAGTCAAAATTAAACTTCATGATTCAGATAGAGCAGCAATTTTAAACAACTTTCCAATTTACTTCCATTAACAAAATGTGCACAGTCTTTTTATATTTGCACTTTTTGAGTCACCAACTCCTACTGGGCATGTGCAAGAATTCACAGCATATATGCATTTGTGATTGGCTGATGGTTGTCACATGGTACAGGGGGAGTGGAAATAGACATAACTTTGCAATTTATTTAACAAAAAATCTACTACTCATTTGAAGTTCAGACTAAGTGCTATTGCATTGTCTTCTTGTCATGCATTTGTTAATTATGCAAATCTACAATGTTGACTGGTCCTTTAAATAAATTAATCCTGTTTAAAACTAAATACTTACCTGTAAAATAAACCCTAATATAGCTACAATATAACGAATAATTACATTGTAGCTATTTTAGGATTTATATTTATTTTACTTGCAACTTTGTATTTATTTTAACTAGGTACAATAGCTATTAAATAGTTAATAACTATTTAATAGCTACCTAGTTAAAATAATTACAAAATTACCTGTAAAATAAATCCTAACCTAAGTTACAATTAAACCTAACACTACACTATCAATAAATTAATTAAATAAACTACCTACAATTATCTACAATTTAATCAACTAAACTAAATTACAAAAACAAACAAGCACTACATTACAAAAAAAACAAACACTAAATTACAAAAAATAAAGAAAGATTACATGAATTGTAAACTAATTACACCTACTCTAAGCCCCCTAAAAAAATAACAAAGCCCCCCAAAATAAAAAAATGCCCTACCCTATTCTAAAATAAAAATTAAACAGCTCTTTTACCTTACCAGCCCTTAAAAGGGCCTTTTGCGGGGCATGCCCCAAAGAAAACAGCTCTTTTGCATTGAAATAAACATACACATAACATAAACATAAACATACCCCCCCCAACATTACAACCCACCACCCACACACCCCTACTCTAAAATTAAATAAAACCCCCCTTTTATTTTTATCAGCCAATCAGATTCAAGTTCAATCCGATTGGCTGATCCAATCAGCCAATCAGATTGAGCTCGCATTCTATTGGCTGTTCCTATTTAACTTAGGGGGGTGTTAGTGTTAGGGTTAGACTTAGCTTTAGGGGTTAATACATTTATTAGAGTAGCGGTGAGGTCCGGTCGGCAGATTAGGGGTTCATTATTGTAGGTAGGTGGCGGCGATGGGGGCGGCAGATTAGGGGTTAATAAATATAATATAGGGGTCGGCGGTGTTAGGGGCAGCAGATTAGGGGTACATAGGGATAACGTAGATTGCGGCGGTGTACGGAGCGGCAGATTAGGGGTTAAAAATAATATGCAGGGGTCAGCGATAGCGGGGGCGGCAGATTAGGGGTTAATAAGTGTAAGATTAGGGGTGTTTAGACTCGGGGTACATGTTAGGGTGTTAGGTGCAGACTTAGGAAGTGTTTCCCCATAGGAAACAATGGGGCTGCGTTAGGAGCTGAACGCTGCTTTTTTGCAGGTGTTAGGTTTTTTTCAGCTCAAACTGCCCCATTGTTTCCTATGGGGGAATCGTGCACGAGCACGTTTTTGAAGCTGGTATTGAGAGTTGCAGTGGCGGTAAATTATGCTCTACGCTCCCTTTTTGGAGCCTAATGCAGCCCTTCTGTGAACTCTAAATACCAACGCACACTTTTGGCCACAGAACTCTAAACCTAGCCGAAAGTGATTTCTTAAATTAACACATCTCTATTCCATACCCATTTAAGACGTCATGGGCAATAGAAAAAGAAAATAATTCTACAATGGGAATTTCTGTTTGTTTAAATAGTTTTCACCAAAATAAAGTTGATTTCCCTGATATTTTGGGAGTAGCCTCATTCTATCTTACCACTTGTTTCTGAAAAACAGAGAGACCTGTTTGTTTCCTATTAAATTTCCTATTAAATTCTGCACTTACTACAAAGGCTTTCATCTACTTTTTTTAATCCCAACAATTATTCTCACTGTATTAGAAGTTAGTTTCTGTGTCATGTCCAGGCCTGTCTTCTCTGCACATTTAATGTCAATATATTGCTAGTTCTTAAATGTCTCTTTGAAAACATATTCATTTGATTTGGTTCTCTCCAACTCCCTCTTCTTTTGTTTCAGCTATTCCCCATAGATATCATTTATTAAGCCAGCTCTTAAACATACCTGTTCAGTAGGTTCCCTCATGTAAAATTGGTGCACATCAGATGGAAATTTCTGAGGACAACATGGTATTTGTTCTTTTAAATGTTATGTTATTATTATTGCATCTGTTGTTGTGTAATGTGGGAAAGTACTGGCACCTTATAAATACTAATAATATTATTAATAATAAAAATCATTAGGGATTAAAGGCCTAGATTAAGATCCCTCAACCACCCCCATACATCAACCATGGTCCCCTGTTAACCATCAAACAGTGTGACATAACACAGGCAGAAGAGTAAAGGTAAACACCATATACTTGTCTGTTTATCAGCAATTAACAAAATTAACCCCACTAAACATTTTTACACAGCACAGCATGGCAGCAAATTAGTTCTTAACTCTTAAGACCTACTAGAGGTCAGTGGCCACACTGCCCAAGACAGAGGCTTTGAGGCTTTCTTAACTTCATATGGCCTACCTCACGGGGAAGGGCACTTCTGGTCACAACCTGAAGCTTTCTGCTCCCCCAACAACCTGGCGATCACTCTGCCTATCCTGTGAGCACTAAAAAATAACTCTTGTCACCCATCCTAACTTTCTATTTCAGTTAGATGTTGCTCTCTCAAGCACATCTCTGCTGTTATCATTCTTAGTTCCTGAGTGGCCCTATCCTCTCACTATCTGGTACACCAAAAAGGCACCTAATGGATCATGGAACTACAATAACCTGCTAAAGAAAAACAAAGCATCCGGCTTCTTTTGACTAGTGCCCCAGTGCACCAAATCTTTTGTCAGCTCAGTTAACTATTCTAAGAGCATTACCTGAGAAGCTGTTGCTGCCAATCCTCCTCTATACCTACGAATAGATTCCCAATCCCTCCAGTATCTGTTGTATACTTTCCAGGTAATTGGAGCAAGAAAAACTCTCATTAAGGGAAACTGTACTCCAAGATCTGTCAGCAGCCCCTGAAACAGCTCCAACAGACCTTTGAACTCATCTGAGCATGCAGTTGGATGACTGCATTCCTTGCAAAATCATAGAAAGACTCATAGATCTTTTAGAAGGAGAAGAGAACAAACCACTGCCAGTATCAGCTTATAATGAGGTTTGCAGGCAACACCCCTTTAACTGTGACATAGTTATATACTACTCAGTACATCCCTTACTTTCCTTCAGTTTGTAACTCTAAAATTTTTTAATAGCTCTACACTTACATAATAACCTTAATATATTTTTTGATAGATGAGGTGCAGGTCCAAAGTAGGGTTTGTTTTGAGTTCTCTGTTATTCTTGTTGTAACCTTAATTTTTTACTACAAAAGCCCTTCTATTTGCCAATAAAATGTATAAAGCAATTCAAAAGAAGCCAAAATCTACATGTATCCTAGCAGCAAAACAAGTGAAGAGGCTCAGAATATTTCAAACTATTGTGCTTCAAAATATTTTAATATCACACATGAATCTATCACTCTATGATATTGGTAAATGCTTTATCTTAATTGTTTCAAATTTAATTTGTAGGAAGGCTTCTTTGGCATTACTAGTGGTTCCTCTTCTTGTGAAACCCTGTTTGTCAAATTTATATGGTTCCTGGAGAATTTATTATTGTGTGCCCCCTATAATTTGTTCCTGAGCAATCTATTATTGTCAGAACATAAAAAATACACAACATTATACTTTTACTACTACAGTTCTGGGGACCAATTTTAAAAAAGAACATTGCAGAACTAGAAGCAGTTCAGAGAAGGGCTACAAAACTAATAAGGGGAATTCAGGATTTAAACTATGAGGAGAGGTTAGACAAATAAGGTCTGTTTACTCTAGAAAAAAAGGTGTTTGTGAGGTGATATGATTACTTTATACAAATATATTGAAGGCCTATATGCAGAGTTGTCAGAAGTGCTGTTCCTCAGATGATCAGATCTGACACGATTGTCGGTGGGGATCAGTGAGCTGGACCACTGTTAAAAAGTTCCAGTCCGCTCTGCAAGCACCATTGGTGCTCAACTTTTGTGAGTATATTTCCAGCTTCTTTCACCAATATCCTCTTTGTCTGTGGTACTAGGCCTTTGTGGCACCTCTGTTTCTTTCTCTGCAGATCACCAAGTATCAGGATTTGACCGTCCTTTGACAGAGAGCTGCCTTTCATCCTGGATTATATGGATTTTCTCTGTTTAGTTTGTCTATGCTGTTTTGTGTAACTTTTAGGTTCAAGTGGGAATCGCCCCCTATGGGATTTGGTGTGTTTTTGTAACATTTTCTCTCATATTAAGAAGTGCTGTTTATTTGAAGTCAAAATGAGCACTTACTGCTGTAAGTGAGATGAGGGATGAGTTCTACTGTCCTATTGTTTTTGCAGCAAAACATCCTCTACTAAGCACGGGCAAGAAACTGACTGGAGCTAGTGCAGTTGTCTCCTAGCAACCACTTAAAAGGTGAAGCTCCTCCTTTGCTTTCCAGTAGAAACCACAGCCCCCTTGTGGGGCTGTAACAGCAATTAATCGGTCCAAGGTAAAATGGACCATAAACAGTGGGTGGGTGAAACTGGTGGATTTAAGGGACGCCATAATGGCAGTCTCCCTTGCTTGTGATAAGTAGTATCCCCGTCTGTTTTTGCTTGTGCCGTGTGCCCAGTGCTGTCCTGGTGGCAAGTATAAGTAGATTGTATAAACGCTCAGAAGAAGCATATTTGATATACTGCTGTTGCTAGAACTGTGTATATTGTTAGTCTCTTGAGACGAAGTGCTAGCAATCTATGTGCAAATTAGCAGCCGGCTTTATATCTTATTGCTGATTAGGTAATGTGGGTATATCTCCTCTTTTTAGGCCCTTCTAAAGGTTTTTTTAACCCCTTAATGACCACAATGTACCCTGTATGTCACTGGTCGTTAAGGGTTTTTTCAGGACATAATAGCACAAGTCTAGCAAGAACACGCTATTAATTCCCTCCCTCCAGCAGGCTTTGTGCAATAGAGCAGTCTCAATGCTGGTGGCAAGACCACGCTATAAAGCAATCAAGTCCCAAAAAAAGGCCAGCGACATACAGGGTACGTCGCTGGTCCTTAAGGGGTTAATGTTTGTATCAATAACATTTGGGATTTATATATGGCAATTTCATTGTCCCTGAATTAGTTTTTGAGGATAATTATTTTTCTATGGTAATTACAGGGTGCTAAAACTAATCAGTTTGTTTACCTCCTTCTTCTAAGCTTATATGATTATTTTTTTAGTATATATGCATCTGCTTGACCCGTCAAATAACGTCCCCTTTGAACCTTAATTACCTTACAGTTTACATCAATAAATAATACACTGATACTTGTTCTTTGGTAAAAACTTGGCCACAGCCTGTTTATTAAATAACATTTAAATCACGTAACTCTTGGATTTGTATAAACTTTATTAAATAGAATGGTCAACTATAATAGAAACAAAGATGCTAGCCCTAAACATAACTCTTATATTTTCCCTTTTCTTGTTGACTAGGCCATATTTAGATTCACCTGGACTTAAATAAGTCCATTACTTTTTCCACCCAAAGGTCCAAGGAACCCCTGTGCCCAAGAAAATACTTAACCTCCTCTCCCACCCCGTGGGGAGGTTAACCTATTCAATTATGGCCGTAGTCCAATTACTGACTTGATGGGACTAGCACCCGTCCCCAGCTGTGACAATAACACAAACCTTTCCAAAGACAAAGGGAGAGAGGGAGGGAAACTTACTGCTTAATATTAAAATTATGCTGTGCTAAAATGGCCGTCGCTCCTTTCCCTTATATATCCTCCTTTTTAAGACCCACCCATCTATTACTACTAGGAGCCTAACTCCTCCCAGGGGTCAAAGGCCCCCTACCCCTATGCTCCACTGTGTCCTGGGGCTGACTGACTCTATTCTTATTAAGTTACTTATGAGTTTATAACTCCTCAATTTTATATTTTTGTTTTTCATTGTAAATTTAAAAATGACTTAGATACATTTTGACTAAAATTCAGAGATGTGATTGCTTGTTTTAAATGGGTAAAACTTTCTATTTTTTTTTTTTTAATTCTTTATTTATGTTCCAAAAGTATGAGTAAACAACCTCTTAATTGGGCTTACATTTCACCTCGCAGGGTGTTTTGCTAATTCCTTACATGATTAAAAGAAAAACCTATAACATAGTCAAAATGTCAATTACCTTAATGCTTTCTTTAAACATTGCTTACAGTAATATAAACCTCCCTTTGTTCCATCCTTATACTTTTGGTATTTTTAACCTATAAAAAATAAAACAAACACAACAAGAACAAAACAGAACAAAACAAAAATAAATCAGTAAGGAAGGGAGAGAAAAAAAAAACATTATTACAAATTATAAGCCTTCCCCTCTCCACCACCACCCCTCCACAATCAGCCAATCTGCTAATTCCTTACATGATTAAAAGAAAAACCTATAACATAGTCAAAATGTCAATTACCTTAATGCTTTCTTTAAACATTGCTTACAGTAATATAAACCTCCCTTTGTTCCATCCTTATACTTTTGGTATTTTTAACCTATAAAAAATAAAACAAACACAACAAGAACAAAACAGAACAAAACAAAAATAAATCAGTAAGGAAGGGAGAGAAAAAAAAAACATTATTACAAATTATAAGCCTTCCCCTCTCCACCACCACCCCTCCACAATCAGCCAATCTGCTCTTTTAATTTACTCATCTTGCCAGATGTTGGTATTTGTTTAGGAAGGTTAACTGTTGAAATGCAGGAGAGTCCTGTAGTGAGGCTATAATGTGTCTTTGTATATAGCATGGATGGGATAGTAAAAACTTCTCCCATTTTGTCATCAACATTTTCAGTTAATTTTCTAAAAAGATCAAAGGATCTTTAATATCAATTGCTAGTTGGAGTGACATAGTCTTTACAAATGCAGCTATACTGGGTGCTTTATTCGCTTTGCAACTTCTTAAGATCAATTGTCTCGCAACCAGTATCGCCGTATTGACTAATTGTTTATTCTGAATCTCTTTCTCCTGCACAAGAAAAATAACCTGTTCTAAGTTAAGTTTAATTTTACTTGGTATATATTTATTAAGCCAGTATTCTACTTTACACCAGAAGTAATGGATTTTGGGGCAAGAGTAGAAGGCGTGTATCAGGTCCACCTCCGAGGAGCTACATCTTGTGCATTTAATGATTTTTGAGTTCTTCCATTTTGACATAGATAAGGGAGTAAGATAAGCTCTGTTCAATAATTTAATGTGAGATTCTCTAAATGAGATTGCTCAGGAATATTCTAAAATCAATGTCAGGCTTTTTTTTAAAAAAATTTTAAATATTGATATTTTTTTCTTTGGCTTCTGAGGAGATAATACTTCTATACAGGAAAGAAATTGAGTGTTTCCAAGACCGATAGATATTAATACAGTGGGGCAAAACATTTTTTAGTCAGCCACCAATTGTACAAGTTCTCCCAATTAAGAAGATGAGAGAGGCCTGTAATTTTCATCATAGGTATACCTCAACTATGAGAGACAAAATGTGGAAACAAATCCAGACAATCACATTGTCTGATTTGGAAAGAATTTATTTCCATATTATGGTGGAAAAAAAGTATTTGGTGACCTACAAACAAGCAAGATTTCTGGCTCTCACAGACCTGTATCTTCTTCTTTAAGAGGCTCCTCTGTCCTCCACTCATTACCTGTATTAATGGCACCAGTTTGAACTTGTTTTCAGTATAAAAGACACCTGTCCACAACCTCAAACAGTCACACTCCAAACTCCACTATGGTGAAGACCAAAGAGCTGTCGAAGGACACCAAAAACAAAATTGTAGACCTGCACCAGGCTGGGAAGACTGAATCTGCAATAGGCAAGCAGCTTGGTGTGAAGAAATCAACTGTGGGAGCAATAATTAGAAAATGGAAGACATACAAGACCACTGATAATCTCCCTCGATTTGGGACTCCACGCAAGATCTCACCCCGTGGGGTCAAAATGATCACAAGAACGGTGAGCAACCATCCCAGAACCACATGGGGGGACCTAGTGAATGACCTGCAGAGAGCTGGGACCAACGTAACAGAGGCTACCATCAGTAACACACTACGCCGCCAGGGACTCAGATCCTGCATTGCCAGACGTGTCCCCCTGTTTAAGCCTGTACATGTCCGGGCCCATCTGAAGTATGCTAGAGAGTATTTGGATGATCCATAAGCAGATTGGGAGAATGTCATATGGTCAGATGAAACCAAAGTAGAACTGTTTGGTAGAAACACAACTCGTTGTGTTTGGAGGAGAGAGAATGCTGAGTTGCAGCCAAAGAACACCATGCCTACTGTGAAGCATGGGGGTGGCAACATCATGCTTCAAGGCTGTTTCTCTGCAAAGGGAACAGGACGACTGATCCATGTACATGAAAGAATGAATGGGGCCATGTATCGTGAGATTTTGAGTGCAAACCTCCTTCCATCAGCAAGGGCATTGAAGATGAAATGTGGCTGGGTCTTTCAGCATGACAATGATCCCAAACACACCACCCGGGCAACGAAGGAGTGGCTTCGTAAGAAGCATTTCAAGGTCCTGGAGTGGCCTACCCAGTCTCCAGATCTCAACCCCATAGAAAACCTTTGGAGGGAGTTGAAAGTCTGTGTTGCCCAGCGACAGCCCCAAAACATCACTGCTCTAGAGGAGATCTGCATGCAGGAATGGGCCAACATACCAGCAACAGTGTGTGACAAACTTGTGAAGACTTACAGAAAACGTTTGACTGATTATTTGAAGTCAAAATGAGCACTTACTGCTGTAAGTGAGATGAGGGATGAGTTCTACTGTCCTATTGTTTTCGCAGCAAAACATCCTCTACTAAGCACGGGCAAGAAACTGACTGGAGCTAGTGCAGTTGTCTCATAGCAACCACTTAAAAGGTGAAGCTCCTCCTTTGCTTTCCAGTAGAAACCACAGCCCCCTTGTGGGGCTGTAACAGCAATTAATCGACACTGCACAAATGAAGTAAAAAATAAGTCCAAGGTAAAATCCTTAGCTGGGGGGTTTCTTATTACACCAAGGAAACAGAATGTTTTATATTTTTATTACTTGTTTAAGGCGGTAACGCCTGCCAATATCTTAGATAAATTTAAAAATGTAAGAAGAAAGAAGAATGTACCCTCCCAATCAGGAAGTATACAACAAGACTAGTTTTAGCACCCCATAATTACCATAGAAATAATAATAACAAATAATTGTATGAAAAAAATAATCCAGTGACACTACAATTGTCATATAAGTCTCAAATGTTATTTATACAAGTATTAAAAAATATTAAAAAGGCATAAAAAGAGGGGATATGCCCACATAACTTTCCAGATAGCTCAGCAAAGTACATCGCCCAGATGACACACCTATCTGTGTCATCTGGGAGTAAGAACAGCGTGGATGGACCATAAACAGTGGGTGGGTGAAACTGGTGGATTTAAGGGACGCCATAATGGCAGTCTCCCTTGCTTGGGATAAGTAGTATCCCCGTCTGTTTTTGCTTGTGCCGTGTGCCCAGTGCTGTCCTGGTGGCAAGTATAAGTAGATTGTATAAACACTCAGAAGAAACATATTTGATATACTGCTGTTGCTAGAACTGTGTATATTGTTAGTCTCTTGAGACGAAGTGCTAGCAATCTATGTGCAAATTAGCAGCCGGCTTTATATCTTATTGCTGATTAGGTAATGTGGGTATATCTCCTCTTTTTAGGCCCTTTTAAAGGTTTTTTTAATGTTTGTATCAATAACATTTGGGATTTATATATGGCAATTTCATTGTCCCTGAATTAGTTTTTGAGGATAATTATTTTTCTATGGTAATTACAGGGTGCTAAAACTAATCAGTTTGTTTACCTCCTTCTTCTAAGCTTATATGATTATTTTTTTAGTATATATGCATCTGCTTGACCCGTCAAATAACGTCCCCTTTGAACCTTAATTACCTTACAGTTTACATCAATAAATAATACACTGATACTTGTTCTTTGGTAAAAACTTGGCCACAGCCTGTTTATTAAATAACATTTAAATCACGTAACTCTTGGATTTGTATAAACTTTATTAAATAGAATGGTCAACTATAACAGAACCAAAGATGCTAGCCCTAAACATAACTCTTATATTTTCCCTTTTCTTGTTGACTAGGCCATATTTAGATTCACTTGGACTTAAATAAGTCCATTACTTTTTTCCACCCAAAGGTCCAAGGAACCCCTGTGCCCAAGAAAATACTTAACCTCCTCTCCCACACCGTGGGGAGGTTAACCTATTCAATTATGGCCGTAGTCCAATTACTGACTTGATGGGACTAGCACCCGTCCCCAGCTGTGACAATAACACAAACCTTTCCAAAGACAAAGGGAGAGAGGGAGGGAAACTTACTGCTTAATATTAAAATTATGCTGTGCTAAAATGGCCGTCGCTCCTTTCCCTTATATATCCTCCTTTTTAAGACCCATCTATTACTACTAGGAGCCTAACTCCTCCCAGGGGTCAAAGGCCCCCTACCCCTATGCTCCACTGTGTCCTGGGGCTGACTGACTCTATTCTTATTAAGTTACTTATGAGTTTATAACTCCTCAATTTTATATTTTTGTTTTTCATTGTAAATTTAAAAATGACTTAGATACATTTTGACTAAAATTCAGAGATGTGATTGCTTGTTTTAAATGGGTAAAACTTTCTATTTTTTTTTTTTTTTAATTCTTTATTTATGTTCCAAAAGTATGAGTAAACAACCTCTTAATTGGGCTTACATTTCACCTCGCAGGGTGTTTTGCTAATTCCTTACATGATTAAAAGAAAAACCTATAACATAGTCAAAATGTCAATTACCTTAATGCTTTCTTTAAACATTGCTTACAGTAATATAAACCTCCCTTTGTTCCATCCTTATACTTTTGGTATTTTTAACCTATAAAAAATAAAACAAACACAACAAGAACAAAACAGAACAAAACAAAAATAAATCAGTAAGGAAGGGAGAGAAAAAAAAAAACATTATTACAAATTATAAGCCTTCCCCTCTCCACCACCACCCCTCCACAATCAGCCAATCTGCTCTTTTAATTTACTCATCTTGCCAGATGTTGGTATTTGTTTAGGAAGGTTAACTGTTGAAATGCAGGAGAGTCCTGTAGTGAGGCTATAATGTGTCTTTGTATATAGCATGGATGGGATAGTAAAAACTTCTCCCATTTTGTCATCAACATTTTCAGTTAATTTTCTAAAAAGATCAAAGGATCTTTAATATCAATTGCTAGTTGGAGTGACATATTCTTTACAAATGCAGCTATACTGGGTGCTTTATTCGCTTTGCAACTTCTTAAGATCAATTGTCTCGCAACCAGTATCGCCGTATTGATTAATTGTTTATTCTGAATCTCTTTCTCCTGCACAAGAAAAATAACCTGTTCTAAGTTAAGTTTAATTTTACTTGGTATATATTTATTAAGCCAGTATTCTACTTTACACCAGAAGTGATGGATTTTGGGGCAAGAGTAGCAGGCGTGTATCAGGTCCGCCTCCGAGGAGCTACATCTTGTGCATTTAATGATTTTTGAGTTCTTCCATTTTGACATAGATAAGGGAGTAAGATAAGCTCTGTTCAATAATTTAATGTGAGATTCTCTAAATGAGATTGCTCAGGAATATTCTAAAATCAATGTCAGGCTTTTTTTAAAAAAAAAATTAAATATTGATATTTTTTTCTTTGGCTTCTGAGGAGATAATACTTCTATAAAGGAAAGAATTTGAGTGTTTCCCAGACCGATAGATATTAATACAGTGGGGCAAAACATTTTTTAATCAGCCACCAATTGTGCAAGTTCTCCCAATTAAGAAGATGAGAGAGGCCTGTAATTTTCATCATAGATATACCTCAACTATGAGAGACAAAATGTGGAAACAAATCCAGACAATCACATTGTCTGATTTGGAAAGAATTTATTTCCATATTATGGTGGAAAAAAAGTATTTGGTGACCTACAAACAAGCAAGATTTCTGGCTCTCACAGACCTGTATCTTCTTCTTTAAGAGGCTCCTCTGTCCTCCACTCATTACCTGTATTAATGGCACCAGTTTGAACTTGTTTTCAGTATAAAAGACACCTGTCCACAACCTCAAACAGTCACACTCCAAACTCCACTATGGTGAAGACCAAAGAGCTGTCGAAGGACACCAGAAACAAAATTGTAGACCTGCACCAGGCTGGGAAGACTGAATCTGCAATAGGCAAGCAGCTTGGTGTGAAGAAATCAACTGTGGGAGCAATAATTAGAAAATGGAAGACATACAAGACCACTGATAATGTCCCTCGATTTGGGACTCCACGCAAGATCTCACCCGTGGGGTCAAAATGATCACAAGAACGGTGAGCAACCATCCCAGAACCACATGGGGGGACCTAGTGAATGACCTGCAGAGAGCTGGGACCAACGTAACAAAGGCTACCATTAGTAACACACTACGCCGCCAGGGACTCAGATCCTGCATTGCCAGACGTGTCCCCCTGTTTAAGCCTGTACATGTCCGGGCCCATCTGAAGTATGCTAGAGAGCATTTGGATGATCCATAAGCAGATTGGGAGAATGTCATATGGTCAGATGAAACCAAAGTAGAACTGTTTGGTAGAAACACAACTCGTCGTGTTTGGAGGAGAGAGAATGCCGAGTTGCAACCAAAGAACACCATACCTACTGTGAAGCATGGGGGTGGCAACATCATGCTTCAGGGCTGTTTCTCTGCAAAGGAAACAGGACGACTGATCCGTGTACATGAAAGAATGAATGGGGCCATGTATCGTGAGATTTTGAGTGCAAACCTCCTTCCATCAGCAAGGGTATTGAAGATGAAATGTGGCTGGGTCTTTCAGCATGACAATGATCCCAAACACACCGCCCGGGCAACGAAGGAGTGGCTTCGTAAGAAGCATTTTAAGGTCCTGAAGTGGCCTAGCCAGTCTCCAGATCTCAACCCCATAGAAAACCTTTGGAGGGAGTTGAAAGTCTGTGTTGCCCAGAGACAGCCCCAAAACATCACTGCTCTAGAGGAGATCTGCATGCAGGAATGGGCCAACATACCAGCAACAGTGTGTGACAAACTTGTGAAGACTTACAGAAAACGTTTGACTTCTGACATTGCCAACAAAGGATATATAACAAAGTATTGAGATGAACTTTTGATATTGACCAAATACTTATTTTCCACCATAATTTGCAAATAAATTATTTCCAAATCAGACAATGTGATTGTCTGAATTTGTTTCCACATTTTGTCTCTCATAGTTGAGGTATACCTATGATGAAAATTACAGGCCTCATCTTCTTAAGTGGGAGCACAATTGGTGGCTGACTAAATACTTTTTTGCCCCACTGTAAATGAATATGTTTCTCAAATTATTTGGGCTAAACTCTGTCATTTTATTGGTGTCAATGAAATGTCTTGTGTTTTGCAGTTTATATTCTTCAACCAAAGAGTCAAACGTTTTGACAGTCTTAGTCTGCATGTCAATTAGTTGACTAATCCGTATTAGTCCTTTCTTGGCCCAATCACAAAAGGCGTACGTTTCTATTCCACTTATGAAATAGGGATTCCCCCTTATGGGTAAGTATTGTGATATTTTATAATCTATCTGAAGAATTTGACATACTTTCTTCCAAGCTAGAGTTATATTATGGACTGTATATTGAAAGTTTATTCTCTCAGATGACTTTGTCAGAGGATGATGTAACAGGGCTCTGAGAAACAAGGGAGATGCCGCAACTTCCTCACTTTGATAATTAGTTGTGTATTCTGCACCTGTTAACCAATCTAGCGCTATTTTGGCTAAGCAAACCCAGTTATACACTTTTAAATTGGGAAGGGCAAGCCCGCCATCAATTCTCAAATGTGATAGATTCTTAAGTGCTATGCGTGGCTTCCCTCTACCCCAAAAAAATTGTGTACATTGAGAATTGAATTTTTGAAGATCTTTTGTCGGGATAAAAGCCGGAATGTTCTGCATAAGGAATAGAATTTTAAATGAGAGCATCATCTTAAAGGGACAGTCAACACCAGAATTTTTGTTGTTTAAAAAGAAAGAAAATCCCTTTATTACCCATTCCCCAGTTTTGCATAACCAACACAGTTATAATAATACACGTTTTACCTCTGTAATTATCTTGTATCTAAGCTTCTGCTGACTGCCCCCTTATTTTAGTTCTTTTGACAGACATGCAGTTTAGCCAATCAGTGCTCATTCCTAGGTCACTTTACGTGCATGAGCTCAATGTTATTTATATGAAACATGTGAACTAATGCCCTCTAGTGGTCAAAATGTATTCAGATTAGAGGCAGTCTTCAAGGTCTAAGAAATTAGCATATGAACCTCCTAGTTTTAGCTTTCAACTAAGAATACCAAGAGAACAAAGCAAAATTGGTGATAAAAGTAAATTGGGAAGTTGTTGCCCTATTTAAAACATGAAAGTTTTTTTTGGACTTGACTTTCCCTTTAATGAGGGATACTTTTGCCGAGAGGGATAATGGTAATTTGGCCCAGTTTTTTAAACAATCAATACATTTCTGCCATATAGGTACATAATTTAAGCTATACCAGTCAACTGGATTCTTTGATAAAATTATCCCAAGATATTAGATTTTCCCCAACGCTAGTTTAAAAGGATTCTCAAACATACTCTTCTTTTTTTAATGATCAACCGGATTTCTGACTTATTTAGGTTAATTTTATAACCTGAAAATGTACTAAATTCTCCATTTATGTCTAGGATGAGCGGAATGTTTTTCCTGGAGTTACATATATAAAAAAGGATATCATCCGCATACATCAATTCTTTTATCACCCAATAAAACCCCTTCTAATATATCCCTGCAAATAATTGCCAAAGGTTCCAATGATATATTGAAAAGTGATGGTGAAAGCGGACATCCCTGTCTGGTTCCTTTCTGAAGTATTAGACCCGGAGAACTTAAACCATTTATATTTATATAGAAAATAGGGTCTTGATAAATTAATTTAATATAATTTGTGAAGTTTCCTACTATCCCAAAGCTGTTCAGGGCTGTAAAGAGGTGGTCCCATGAAATACAGGAAAAAGCGAAAGAAAAAGTGACAGTGTACTAGCACTCTTGCAAATATCAATTAGAAGTGTATAGAATGGCAAGGAGGGTCACCTTGAATCAGGTTAAAAATAAAATATAACTTTTATTCTATCCAGTTAATATATACATATAAATGTATAGTGTAAATATGTACAAATGAGTGTATGTGTCTTAAAACTTAGATTAAAATTGTATATAAGGGACAAATATCCACCAAAACTTATAATGATCTATAGTTCTGAGCCCCACACAGTTTCAGTGCAAACTAACATTTGCTCAATTCTGCAGTAAGTTATCTACAAAGGGGATTGACCCCATCAACAAAATTAACTAAGTAAATGCAGTGAAGAGCAGAAGTAAGCACCGGTCTGTGTGGGTGCCAGTAAGCCCAATTGTAGGCCCAAGAAAATACACAATTAATTACAGCTATATGAGTGGATATAGTCCCCTTTGCCATAATACTTGCAATAATTTTGTAGTCGACATTAAAGGGACAGTCTAGGCCAAAATAAACTTTCATGATTCAGATAGAGCATGTAATTATAAACAATTTTCCAATTTACTTTTATCACCAATTTTGCTTTGTTCTCTTGGTATTCTTAGTTGAAAGCTTAACCTAGGATGTTCATATGCTAATTTCTTATTCTTATTTCATATAGATAACACTGTCCTCGTGCACGTGAAGTTATCTGGGAGCAGGCACTGATTGGCTAGACTGCAAGTCTGTCAAAAGCAATGAAAAAAGGGGCAGATTGCAGAGGCTTAGATACAAGATAATCACAGAGGTTAAAAGTATATTATTATAACTGTGTTGGTTATGCAAAACTGGGAAATGGGTAATAAAGGGATTATCTATCTTTTAAAACAATAAAAATTCTGGTGTAGACTGTCCCTTTAAGTAAAGATATTGGGTGATAAGAATCCATAGATTCTGTGTTTTTGTCCTTTTTGTGTATTAATGTAATATTCGCTGCTGCAAAGTATTTAGAAGGTTTAATATACTCAATTAAATATCTGTTATATAATCTTACAAGTATATGGATGAGATCCTCCTGTAGTATCTTATAGAACTCAATTGGAATTAAATCTGGACCAGGAGCTTTACCATTTAAGGAATTCTTTATGGCTTGCGCTATTTCATCGTTCTATATCTCCTTATTTAATCATTCAAGCTGCTCCCTACTAATCTTGGGGATAGTAATATTATTCCAAAAATTAATTTTTGCATCTTGATCAATTTTATTAACGGAATATAATGGTTGAAATAAAGTATGAAACTGGGATAATATGTCTTTGGGGGAGGTATACCTTTTATCATTAACCTTAATAGCTCCAATAAAATTTATTCTCTTTCTACTTTTAACTAAGTTGGCTAGAGATTTAGCTAGTTTTGGTGAGAACCTGTTAAATCTTGCATTGTTATTGATATCAGATTTTAATAATTGTTGATTTAAAAAAGCTTCTCTCTCTAATTTCGCTTTCTGATAGTCAGACCAATTTAGTTTATTTTTTTATATCTTATTGCTGATTAGGTAATGTGGGTATATCTCCTCTTTTTAGGCCCTTTTAAAGGTTTTTAATGTTTGTATCAATAACATTTGGGATTTATATATGGCAATTTCATTGTCCCTGAATTAGTTTTTGAGGATAATTATTTTTCTATGGTAATTACAGGGTGCTAAAACTAATCAGTTTGTTTACCTCCTTCTTCTTAGCTTATATGATTATTTTTTTACTATATATGCATCTGCTTGACCCCTTGAGTCGTCAAATAACGTCCCCTTTAAACCTTAATTACCTTACAGTTTACAACAATAAATAATACCCTGACATTTGTCCTTTGGTAAAGACTTGGCCACAGCCTGTTTATTAAATTAGGTTTAAATCACGTAACTCTTGGAATTGTTTAAACTTTATTAAATAGAATGGTAAACTATAACAGAACCAAAGATGCTAGCCCTAAACATAACTCTTATATTTTCCCTTTTCTTGTTGACTAGGCCGTATTTAGATTCGCCTGGACTTAAATAAGTCCATTACTTTTTTCCACCCAAAGCTCCAAAGAACCCCCGTGCCCAAGAAAATACTTAACCTCCTCTCCCACCCTGTGGGGAGGTTAACCTATTCAATTATGGCCGTAGTCCAATTATGGACTTGATGGGACTAGCACCCGCCCCCAGCTGTGACAATAACACAAACCTTTCCAAAGACAAAGGGAGAGAGGGAGGGAAACTTACTGCTTAATATTAAAATTATGCTGTGCTAAAATGGCCGTCACTCCTTTCCCTTATATATCCTCCTTTTTAAAACCCACCCATCTATTACTACTCCTCCCAGGGGTCAAAGGCCCCCTACCCCTATGCTCCACTGTGTCCTGGGGCTGACTGACTCTATTCTTATTAAGTTACTTATGAGTTTATAACTCCTCAATTTTATCTTTTTGTTTTTCATTGTAAATTTAAAAATGACTTAGATACATTTTGACTAAAATTCAGGGATGTGATTGTTTGTTTTAAATGGGTAAAACTTTCTAATTGTATTAATGTAAGTTAAACTGGCAGAATCTTTATCTTAGATTAGGTAGGATTTGTATAGGTTAAACTTGATGGACTTTTGTCTTCTTTTGTCCTCATCTACTACATATTTACGATGAAAATTACTCCATATTGATTAAAGTTATAGAAAGGGACATGAAATACTTGGATATTGTAATAAAAATGTTTAATTATGCACAGTAAAACAATATTGCAATATACTTTGATTACTTAGTTTACCTGATTTCATAATTAAACCAAAAATGTAATTAAAATAGTTTATTATGCATATTAAAACATGATATAGATAGATAGACAAACAGATAGACAGATAGATGATAGATAGATAGATAGATAGATAGATAGATAGATAGATAGATAGATAGATAGATAGATAGATGCACACATTCACGCATACACACATATACACAATTAAAATAATTTTCTTGTACAACCACAAACAAATGTCTCATCTGAACATACTTAGAGAGCTTGTTTATTAGCACATTTTGCCTGTGTCTATAGTAGACCATAAGTATACTTCTCAAAATCATAAAAAAAGAAAAACAGCAGAAGAGTTTACCAAGTGGCTACTGAACTTTAATGGTTCTAGTGACACTCTATACAATTAGTGTTTATAAATTTATTTGATTTACATATTTATGTATTAGACCACATACTGAAATATAATAAATTACAAAGAGTTTAATGGTTTTGTACATGTTTTAAAAACAAACATATGTGTAGTTCAGATCATCTGCTGGTGATTGGTGGCTAAACACAAATTAACTTGTTTGAACTCCTAGCGGTTCAGAACAGATGAACAAAGTTTTAATTTAACAACACAGATGAAATTGTAAAAATAACAAAACCCCCAGCAAATAAAATAAACATGATTTGAGAAGTTGGCCAGTTTGTTCTATATGTTACCGTGAAGTGTAAAATGCTGATTACAGGCAATGTGTAGGAAACATTCAAATATTAATGTCCTGTAAATTTGCAGGAATGTTAAGAATAAAGCAGAATATTTACTTTTTTGCAGCAGAGCTTATTCCAGTGATGATGTATTTGTACTTTTTATTGTGACAAGATTTTGCCTGATTATAAAGCAAGACCAGCATGAGATCTGGTAAAAAAGGCTCTGAGTTGTAAGTATAGAAAGTACCTTGTGGAGATAGTCTTGTGTTGTACTTATGCTGCCAATATTCTCCCAAACATCCTTTATAATTTTAAAATAAATGTATCCTTTTCTCTTGTTAAGTGTGTTCAGTCCACGGATCATCCATTACTTATGGAATATATTCTTTCCCTAACAGGAAATTGCAAGAGGATCACCCAAGCAGAGCTGCTACATAGCTCCTCCCCTCACATGTCATATTCAGTCATTCTCTTGCAACTTAACAGATAGGACGTTGTGAGAGGGCTGTGGTGTTTTTTATACTTAGTTTATTCTTCAATCAAAAGTTTGTTATTTTAAAATGACACCGGAGTGTGTTGTTTATTCTCAGGCAGTATTTGGAAGAAGAATCTGCCTGCGTTTTCTATGATCTTAGCGGCAGTAACTAAGATCCACTGGCTGTTCTCGCATATTCTGAGGAGTGAGGTAACTTTCAGAAGGGAATGGCGTGCGGGAAACCCTGCAAACAAGGTATGTGTAGTAGATTATTTTTCTAAGGAATGGAATTGACTAAGAAAATACTGCTGATACCGATGTAATGTAAGTAAGAGCCTTTAATACAGTGAGAGCGACTGTTAGCAGGCTGTTTTAAATATATACAGTAAAGTAATTTTCGAAGGAATGGAATTTGACTGAGAAAATGCTATTAATACTGAAGTGATGTTATAAGCCTTTAATGCAGTAGGATGACTGTCAGGCTTATCTATAGAGATACATGCTCCTTAAGAAAGGGATGTTTAAAACGATTTTGCTGGCATGTTTAATCGTTTGTGAGGTACATTGGTGATAAAACTTGTTGGGGCATAAAATTTTTCCACATAGCTAATAATGTTTCTGCATAGAAACAGTTAACTGAAACTCCCAATATTGTAATATTGAGTAGGAGGGGCCTATTTTAGCGCTCTTTTGACGCAGTAAAAATTTAGGCTCTGTCTTCCTGCTTCATTTTGCTTGACACGGATCGTCTCCAGACAGCTTAAGGGACTTCAAAAGTCATTTTGAGGGAGGTAATCAGTCACAGCAGACCTGTGACAGTGGTTTTTTGACTGTATTAAAAAACGTTTTTTGCTTATAAAAACCGTTTGGGTTTTAAGGGGTTAATCATCCATTTGCAAGTGGGTGCAATGCTCTGCTAACTTAATACATTTACTGTAAAAATTTAATTGCCATAACTGATTTGGTTCATTGTTATTTCAACTGTGACAGTTTTCTGTGCTTCTTAAAGGCACAGTAGCGTTTTTCTTAATTACTTGTAAAATTATTTACAGTGTTTTCCAAGTCTGCTAGTCTTATTGCTAGTCTGTTTAAACATGTCTGACACAGATGAATCTGTTTGTTCACTATGTTTAAAGGCCACTGTGGAGCCCCACAGAAACATCATCGGTTCCTAAGATTTGCCTTCCTAGACAGGCATTACCAGTTTGTAGCTCTTCCCTTCGGGTTGGCTACGGCCCCGAGAATCTTTACAAAGGTGCTGGGCTCTCTTCTGGCGGTTCTAAGACCGCGAGGCATAGCGGTGGCTCCGTATCTAGACGACATCCTGATACAGGCGACAAGCTTCCAAATTGCCAAGTCTCATACAGAGATAGTTCTGGCATTTCTAAGGTCGCATGGGTGGAAGGTGAACGGGGAAAAGAGTTCTCTATCACCACTCACAAGAGTCTCCTTCCTAGGGACTCTGATAGATTCTGTACAAATGAAAATTTACCTGACGGAGGCCAGGTTATCAAAACTCTTACATGCTTGCCGGGTCCTTCATTCCATTCCACGTCCGTCAATGGCTCAGTGCATGGAAGTAATCGGCTTAATAGTAGCGGCAATGGACATAGTGCCATTTGCGCGCCTGCATCTCAGACCGCTGCAATTGTGCATGCTAAGTCAGTGGAATGGGGATTACTCAGATTTGTCCCCTCTACTAAATCTGGATCAAGAGACTAGAGATTCTCTTCTCTGGTGGTTATCTCGGGTCCATCTGTCCAGGGGCATGACTTTTCGCAGGCCAGACTGGACGATTGTAACAACAGATGCCAGCCTCCTAGGCTGGGGCGCAGTCTGGAATTCCCTAAAGGCTCAGGGATCCTGGACTCAGGAGGAGAAACTCCTCCCAATAAATATTCTGGAGCTAAGGGCAATATTCAACGCTCTTCTAGCTTGGCCTCAGCTAGCAACACTGAGGTTCATCAGATTTCAGTCGGACAACATCACGACTGTGGCTTATATCAACCATCAAGGGGGAACCAGGAGCTCCCTAGCGATGGTGGAAGTCTCAAAGATAATTCGCTGGGCAGAGTCTCACTCTTGCCACTTGTCAGCGATCCACATCCCAGGAGTGGAGAACTGGGAGGCGGACTTTCAAAGTCGTCAGACTTTTCATCCGGGGGAGTGGGAACTCCATCCGGAGGTATTTGCTCAACTGGTCCATCGTTGGGGCAAACCAGATCTGGATCTCATGGCGTCTCGCCAGAATGCCAAACTTCCTCTTTACGATTCGAGGTCCAGGGACCCGGGAGCGAAGCTGATAGATGCTCTAGCAGCTCCTTGGTTTTTCAACATGGCTTATGTGTTTCCACCGTTTCCTATGCTCCCTCGACTGATCGCCAAGATCAAACAGGAGAGAGCATCGGTGATTCCGATAGCGCCTGTGTGGCCACGCAGGACCTTGTATGCAGACCTAGTGGTCATGTCGTCCTGTTCTCCATGGACTCTGCCTTTCAGGAAAGACCTTCTAAAACAGGGTCCTTTCAATCATCCAAATCTAATTTCTCTGAGACTGACTGCGTGGAGATTGAACGCTTGATCCTATCAAAGCGCGGCTTCTCCGAGTCAGTTATTGATACCTTGATACAGGCATGAAAGCCTGTTACCAGAAAAATCTACCATAAGATATGGCGTAAATACCTGTATTGGTGCGAATCCAAGAGTTACTCATGGAGTAAGGTTAGGATTCCAAGGATATTGTCTTTTCTCCAAGAGGGTTTGGAAAAAGGCTTATCAACTAGTTCTTTAAAGGGACAGATTTCTGCTCTGTCTATTCTTTTGCACAAGCGTCTGGCAGAAGTTCCAGACGTCCAGGCTTTTTGTCAGGCTTTGGCTAGGATTAAGCCTGTGTTTAAAACTGTTGCTCCTCCGTGGAGCTTAAACTTGATATTAAACTTCTATCTTGGAAAGTTCTGTTTTTGATGGCTATCTCCTCGGCTCGAAGAGTCGCCTTACATTGTGATTCTCCTTATCTGATTTTCCATTCAGACAAGGTAGTTTTGCGTACTAAACCTGGGTTTTTACCTAAGGTAGTTTCTAGCAGGAATATCAATCAGGAGATTGTTGTTCCATCATTATGTCCTAATCCTTCTTCAAAGAAGGAACGACTTTTGCATAATCTGGATGTAGTCCGTGCCCTGAAATTCTATTTGCAGGCAACTAAAGATTTTCGTCAAACTTCTTCCCTGTTTGTCGTTTACTCTGGACAGAGGAGAGGTCAAAAAGCTTCGGCAACCTCTCTCTCCTTTTGGCTTCGTAGCATAATACGTTTAGCCTATGAGACTGCTGGACAGCAGCCCCCTGAAAGAATTACAGCTCATTCCACTAGAGCTGTGGCTTCCACCTGGGCCTTTAAGAATGAGGCCTCTGTTGAACAGATTTGCAAGGCTGCGACTTGGTCTACGCTTCACACTTTTTCGAAATTTTACAAATTTGACACTTTTGCTTCTTCGGAGGCTGTTTTTGGGAGAAAGGTTCTACAGGCAGTGGTTCCTTCAGTTTAAGTGCCTGCCTTGACCCTCCCATCATCCGTGTACTTGGCTTTGGTATTGGTATCCCATAAGTAATGGATGATCCGTGGACTGAACACACTTAACAAGAGAAAACATAATTTATGCTTACCTGATAAATTTATTTCTCTTGTAGTGTGTTCAGTCCACGGCCCGCCCTGTCTTTTAAGGCAGATCTAAATTTTATTTATAACTTCAGTCACCACTGCATCCTATGGTTCCTCCTTTCTCGTCTTGTTTTGGTCGAATGACTGAATATGACATGTGAGGGGAGGAGCTATGTAGCAGCTCTGCTTGGGTGATCCTCTTGCAATTTCCTGTTAGGGAGAGAATATATTCCATAAGTAATGGATGATCCGTGGACTGAACACACTACAAGAGAAATAAATTTATCAGGTAAGCATAAATTATGTTTTTCTGTTTATTAGCTGTTGCACGTGGCTTCGCTCGCATGGATTTTGTGATTTGTAAAAAATAGTTAAAAACGCGACCACTCACAACGACGTGTGCCCTTACGCGTGTGCCCATTCGGGTTGCACACTCTGACATGAACGTTGTGAGTTTTCGTTAATTCTCTGTGTTTCTCGTACATGGGCACCAATCAGCTAAGTTGTGAGCAGGCATCCGTCTGGTACATCAAAAACATGTTGTTACTATTCTGTTTACAATTACTTTAATATTAAATTTGGATTATATATTATGGCTCAACTGTAAGATGTGAAAAAAAAAGAATATTAATTTATTTAGTGATATCCATATCTTGAGAACTACTGAGGTTAGAAATGTGGCATGTAAAACTTACTTTAAAATGAAAATATTAAATTACAATTTTTACATTTCTAGCATCTTCGGTTTTTGAGATATAGGTATCCTCATAAATCACAAACCCACCTTTTCCCCCCACTTACGTGGATTTTCGGGAAATGGTAAAACATGTGTTTCTTTATTTTTAAAGAAGAATCTAAAACCAATTTTCACATCTGTTACATCTTGGTTTTTGAGATATAGGTATCCTCATAAATCACACCCCTCTTTCTGACCCCCCTTAAGTGGATTTTCGGAAAATGGTAAAACACGTTTATTTTTATAGAAGAGTGTAAATACCAAAATCAGCCCCCTTAAAGAGATAGATAATTCCTTTATTACCAATTCCCCAATTTTACATAGCCAACACGGTTATATTAATATACTTTTTACCTCTGTGATTGTATCTAAGCCTTTGTAGACTGCCCTCTTATTTCAGTTATTTTTACAGACTTGCATTTTAGCCAATCAGTGCTGACTCATAAGTAACTCCACGTGCGTGAGCACAAAGTTATCTTTATGGCACACATGAACGAATGCCCTCTAGCTGTGAAAATCTGTCAAATACATTCAGATAAGAGGTGGCCTTTAAGGGCTTAGAAATTAGCATATAAGACCACCTAGGTTTAGCTTTCAACAAAGAATATCAAGTGAACAAAACAAATTTGATGATAAAAGTAAATTGGAAAGTTGTTTAAAATTACCTGCCCTATCATGAATCATGCAAGTTCAATTTTGACTAGACTGTCCCTTTAATGTAAATGATAATCAATATCAACAATTATAGTAGCTTTAAACAACTCCAATTTCAAGCATGTTGTATCTATTTATATCTGTGCAATGGATGTATTTTTGGACAAATACACACTTAGGGGTAGATTTATCAATGTGCGGGTGGACATCGATAAATGCCACCCCCTGCACATTTGCGGCCAATAGCAGGGGGTGTCAATAAACCCGATTGCTGTCCGCCGCCTCAGAGGTGGCAAATGAGTTAAGAAGCAGCTGTCTTATATTTATTTGAAAAAACAGAAATATAAGCTTATGATCCGGCCCATCTTTGGTTCAGCACCTGGGTAGCGCTTGCTGATTGGTGGCTAAATGTAGCCACCAATTAACAAGCGCTATCCAGGGTTCTGAACCAAAATGGGCCAGCTCCTAAGCTTACATTTCTGCCTTTTCAAATAAAGATACTAAGAGAATGAAGAAAAATTGAAAAAATAGGAGTAAATTAGAAAGTGGCTTAAAATTGCTCTTTCAGAATCATGAAAGAAAAAATGTGGGTTCAGAATCTCTTCAAACTAATGTAAATGTTCCTTTACTGCAGGTGAAAAGGTATCTTCTGTAGATTTATACTTACCTATAGCGATCTGGGGGATATGCTAGTCCTGACCCTTCTTCACTGAGCCCAGGCCTGCGCTGATAGGAGCTTTAGCACAGTGGATCCCAAAGCTTACACTACAGGTCCCTCCCCCTTTAGCGCAGGTTCTGGGATCCGCCATGCTAAGCCTCCTATTAGAGTGGCCCTGGGCTCTGTAAAAAAGGGTCAGGATTAGCGCGACTTCCCAGCATGCTATAGGTTAAGTATTTTACTTTTTAAAGCTAATTTAAAGGAAAACTAATGTTTACTATCGAATTTCGTTACAATATATTAATTTTCTTCAAATTAGCTTTAGCATTCGTTCAGATATTCATTTTGTAAAAAAATTAAATGAATATTCATATTTTCGCCATGAATATGCATTTGTAACAAAACCAATGCACGTCTAGAACACATGAACTCATTTTGTATTAGTTCATTAGTTTGTTTTAGTTAATGAGTGAAATTAGATTAGTTATTGTATTAATTTTAGGGCAAATTTGTTCAAATTTATTATATTTTTATCTGGTATCCATAAATTATCTATTTTCTATTTTTGTGCTATGTTTGGAAATATCTATCTCCATCAAGTAATATATCAGCACTAAAATTATTAAGTCACATGGACTGTGTTTTTTTTTTTAAAATTAAAGGGACATGAAACCCAATTTTTTTTTTCACAATTCAGATAGAGAATACAGTTTTAAACAACTTTCTAATTTACTTATATTATCTAATTTGTTTAATTCTCTTGGTATCATTTGTTAATTGAGCAGCAATGCTCTACTGGTTTCTAACTGAACACATGAGAGAGCCAATGACAATCTGTATATATATATATATATATATATATATGCAGCCACCAATCAGGAGCTAGAACCTAGGTTCTTTGCTGCTCCTGAGCTTGCCAAGATAAACGTTTCAGCAAAGGATAAAAATAGAAGGAAGCAAATTAAATAATAGAAGTAAATTGGAAAGTTGTTTAAAATGGTATTCTCTATCTGAAACATAAAAGAAAAATTTTGGGTTTTATGTCCCTTTAAAGGGGCATGAAACACAAATTTTCTTTTATGATTCAGATAGAGAATACTATTTTAAACAACTTTCTAATTTACTTCTATGATATTTTTTTCATTTTCTTGGTTTCCTTTATTGAAGGAGCAGAAAGGCACTATTGGGAACACGCTGAGCACACCTGTAAGCCATTGACAGTAGACATATATGTGCAGCCATCAATCAGCAGCTAGCTCCCACTTCCTGAGCCTACCTAGGTATCCCTTTCAGCAAACGATACTAAGAGAACTAAGCAAACTAGATAACCGACGTAAATTGGAAAGTTGTTTAAAAGTGCATGTTCTCTCTGAATCACTAAATAAATATTTTGGGTTTTGTGACTCTTTAATAAAAATATGTTTCTGTTTCCAATCCTTAATAAACCTTAAAAAAAAACAAAAAACCTATAAATTATATTTCACTGACAAATTGACATTGATGGATGTAATGAGGTTACCACTCCCTCTTTGTAATTTACCAAATAAATTACTTCTGTATCATATAATAGTTTGTTGGAGGGGTGGAACGTCAGGGTGCAGTAACCTGTGAAATTTCTGTGCATCAGTTTGTAACTCTTGCTCTGGGTCAGCGGTTGCTTGACCTTATTTTTGTACAAAGAGCAAGAAATAGGTTCTCTACCTGCCCTGTGAAAATATAAATAATATTCAATTCCCAATAATAAAAGAAGCAGGCTGTATAGCTGTAATGTGTGGGGGAAAGGAAATACAAACAGAGCTCTGGACTGGGTTAGAGAACTATAATACAATCAGCCCTTATGTTTGCAAATGTAATTCAAGCAGAACCAGAAATAATTTCACACAGCACTTTATAAGGGAACGTCTTAATTTGTCTCATTCATTTATGGGGCCAGTCGGGTATTACAAGCTTTGAAGTGATCAGACCATTAAGAATTCTACATTTGAAATGATCAGACCATTAAAGGGATACTAAATCCAATTTTTTTGTTTAATGATTCAGACAGATCATGCAATTTTAAGCAACTGTCTAATTTACTCCTATTATCAAATTTTCTTCGTTCTCTTGCTATCTTTATTTTAAAAGCAGGATCATTTTTGGTTTAGAACCTGGATTATGCTTGCTTATTGGTTTGCTAAATGTAGCCACCAATAAGCAAGCACTATTCAGGGTGCTGAACCTAAAATGGGCCATCTCCTAAGCTTTACATACCTATTATTTAAATAAAGATAGCAAGAGAATGAAGAAACATTGATAATAGGAGTAAATTAGAAAGTTGCTTAAAATTGCATGCTCTATCTGAATCATGAAAGAAAAAATGTGGGTTTAGTTATCCCTTTAAGAATTGTACAGTGTGTACAGCTCTGATCTAGAACATCTGGAAACAATCTATTCCCCTTGACAATGATAAAACCACATTGAGATTTTAATATAAAATGTTTTTGGTATACAGAGTAAAACAACTTTGCAATATGCTATCATTATGTATTTGCTCCCTTTGCAGGCAATTTAGCTCTTAAAATTGTGGCTGTTTTAATTATCAGAACTGAAAAAGGACCCTGAAGTCTTCTGACGGCTAACTCTGCTGCATATACTGTAATTTTCATGGCTTTAACAGGTAACTGCAAAACAAAGCATGATATTCTAGTATAATGATCATAAATAGCCTTGCCAGCTGTGGACTCAAATTTAGATTGTCTCTTCTGAATGAGGCAGGTGGAGTTTGGATGCATAGAAAAAGAGAAGGAAGAAATATAACAGATAGATAGAGAAAGAAAGAGAGAGAGAAGAGAGAGAAAGAGAGAGAGAGAGAGAGAGAAAAAGAGAGAGAGAAGAGAGAGAAAGAGAGAGAGAGAAAGGAAGAGTAGAGAAAACATAATTTATACTTACCTGATAAATTATTTTTTTTCCTGGTATGGAGAGTCCACAAATCCATTCAATTACTAGTAGGAGTTCAACTCCTGGATACCAGGTGGAGGCAAAGAACACCCCAGCAAAGCTTCACGTATCCCCCCACTACTCACAATCCCCAGTCATTCAGCCAAGGAATTATGGAAAGAGAAGGAGACACAAAAATGACAAAAAGCTGTCTTAAAAATAATAGTGGGTCATGGATTCTCCATGCCAGGAAAGAAAAGAATTTATCAGATAAGTATAAATTATGTTTTTTTTCCAATGGCATGGAGAGTCCACAAATCCATTCAATTACTAGTGGGAACCAATACCAAAGCTAGAGTCCACAGAATGGAAGGGAGGGGTTCACAAGACAGGCAAACCTAAACAGAAGGCACCACCGCTTGAAGAACTTTCCTCCCAAAAGAAGCCTCAGCTGAGGCAAAAACATCAAATTTGGAAAATTTGGAAAAAGTATGCAATGATGACCAAGTGGCCGCCTTGCAAATCTGTTCCATAGAAGCATCATGTTTAAAGGCTCAAGAGGAAGCGACAGCACTAGTGGAGTGAGACGTAATTTTCTCTGGAGGCCAGCCAATCGAATAACACTTCTCAACCAGAAGGAGACAGTAGAAGAAGTGGCCTTCTGACCCCTCCGTTTACCTGAAAAGACAACAAAAAGAGCAGAAGATTGACTAAAATCTTTCTTAGCCTGTAAACAGAACGTTAAAGCATGCACAACATCCAGATTGTGCAATAACCGCTCCTTCTTAGAGGAAGTATTAGGACAAAATGAAGGAACAACAATAATAAGATAAGTAGAATCACACTGTAGAGCCGAAAGCTCCGAAACTCTACGGGCAGAGGAAATTGCCAGCAGAAACAAAACCTTCCAGGACAATAACTTGATATCATAGGCTCAAATGGAGCTTTCTGCAGAACTTTAAGAACCAGATTAAGACTCCAAGGAGCAAATGACCTAAACACAGGCCTGATTCTAACCAAAGCCTGGACAAAAGATTGAACATCTGGCAAAATTGCCAGACGCTCCTGCAGAAGAATCGACAGAGCCAAAATCTGACCCTTTAGGTACTGACTGATAAACCCTTCTCCAGGCCCTCCTGAAGAAAGAACAGAATACGTAGAATTCTCACCTGACTCCAAGAAAAATACATAGATCCGCACCAATTAAGGTATTTAAGCCATACCTTATAGTAAATCTTGCGAGTAACAGGCTTACAAGCCTGAATCATAGTCTCAATAACCTTCACAGAAAAACCTTGTCTGGACAAGACTAAGCGTTCAATCTCCAAGCAGTCAGCTCCAGAGAGACTAAGTTCGGATGGAGGAAGGGACCCTGAAGTGAGGCAATTTCAATGGGGGAAATAACAACATCATCACTAGGTTCACAAACCAAGTTCTGCGAGGGCACGCTAGAGCTATTAGAATCACTGAAGCCTGCTCCTGTTTGATACAAGCTTTCACCCGAGGAAGGAGGGCAACCAGAGGAAACAGATAAATTAGACCGAAATCCCATGGCACTACTAGGGCATCTACCAGAGCTGCTTGAGGATCTCTTTATCTTGCTCCGCATCTTGGAAGCTTGGCGTTTTGACGAGATGCTATCAGATCCAGCTTCGGAGCTCCCACTTGAGGGTTAACATCAAGAAATCTTCCGTATGGAGACCCCATTCCCCTGGATGAAACGTCTGCCTGCTCAGATAATCCGCTTCCCAGTTGTCCACCCATGAGATATAAATGGCAGAGAGAGGACAATTGTGAGACTCTGCCCACTAATGAATGCGAGTCACCTCCTTTATAGCTAAAAAGCTCTGAGTTACTCCTTGGTGGTTGATATATGCCACTGAAGTGATGTTGTCCAATTGAAATCTGATAAACCGGACTGAACTCAATTGAGGCCAAGCTGATAGAGAATTGAGAATTGCTCTCAATTCTAGGATATTTATAGGGAGGGCAGACTCCTCCTGAGTCCAAAGTACCTGAACTCTTAGGGACCCCAAACTTCTCCCCAGCCAAACAGGCTGGCATCCGTGGTTACAATCTCCCAAGAAGGTCTCAGGAAACAAGTGCCCTGAGACAAAAGGTCCTGGGAGATCCACCAAGACAGAGACATCCTTGTCTGAGAGTCTAAAACTAACCTCTGAGAGAGATTCAAATGGTCTCCGTTCCATTGATTGAGCATACATAACTGTAGAGGTCTCAGATGGAAGCAAGCAAACGGAATAACCTTGGAAATGATCTCTGCCAGACCAGGACCAAATAAAGTCTTACCCTTAAAAGGTAGAGACAGAAGCTTGGATTTAGAAGTCACATCCGCAGACCAAAATTTTAACCAAAGAGCTCGGCAGGCTAGTATCGCAAAACTAGAAATCTTGGTTCCCAGCCTAACAACTTGCATACTGGCATCACAGATAAAAGTATTAGCCAGCTTTAGAGCCTTAATCCTGTCCTGGATCTCCTCTATAGTAGTCTCCTCTGAAATTAGATCAGACAAAGAGTTACACCAATAAGAGGCTGCACCAGCAACTGTCGCAATACTAGCAACTGGTTGCCACTGCAAACCCTGATGAAGAAACATCTTTCTTAAATAACCCTCCAGTTTATTATCCATAGGGTCTCTAAAAAAGGAACTATCCTTGAGAGGAATAGTAGTTCTCTTGGCTAAGGTAGATATAACGCCCTCTACTCTAGAAACAGTGTGCCACAGATCTTGCAATGAATCAGCCACAAGAGACGGGTTAAAAGGAACAAATAATGTCAGACATGTGATCTGGAACAGGAAAAACCTCCACAGATTTAGGTTTGACATCAAAAACTCTATTCAGTTTATTAGCCTTTTTAGGAGCCTCTGCAACAGTTTCAGTGTCATCTAAAGTTTACATCTAAAATTAACCTCCTCAGAATCTATTGTACTAGGAACTGCAGATTCTGAATCAGAGATCTAGCCCTCAGAAGCTGCAGAGGAATGATCCTCGCTAGATAACTGAGAAAGACTAACCAAATCAGTCTTGGCGGAATCAGAACCCATAGAAATGTTCTTAGATTTCCTCTTCCTTTTACCAGAACTAGGTAAAGCACTTAGGGCTGCAGAAACTGCAGAAGTCAACTACGCAGCAAAATCTTTAGGCAAACAAACACTCCCAGAGACTGACTGAGAGGAACCGCAGATGTGAATCTGTCAAAGACTGGGACATGTTAACAGAAGGCTGAGACAACATCTGAACAGCATTATCCTGAGGAAAAAAAAGCTCAGATAAGGAATCCTTATCCTTAGATAAAAAAACCTTAGTAAGGCAAGGGAAACAAAATTACACAGAAGGTATAACCTGGGCATCTGCACAATAAAGACATTTATCAAATGACAGAGAAAGCTTGGGATCGGCTTCCATAGTAAATAAAATAGCCCTTTACTTCCCTCATACTCTATTTTCAATATAGAAAAATTAGAATAAAATTCTAAGAATAGATACATAATTATTAAAACCGGCACCTCTACACCCCAGTCACGCTGGAGCGACTCACCCAAACGGTAACCAGGAATCCAATCCACACCAGCAGATAAATCCTGTTCAAACTGCAGATTCTAGAAAGCTGCAAACATCAGAGAGAAGCGACAGGCAGGAAAAACCATCTAATGCCTGAAAATCCAGTCTGTCTCCTTGAAAATCCAGCTTCCAAACAGCCGGCTAGAAACAAACTGATCAGCACTCAGGAAGTTACTGAACGGTCACATGATCGCAAATTCAAAAGTAAGGTGTGGTCCAACAACTTTCTTAAAGAGATATTACCCAAACAAAATAAAAGGTAAACGTGTGCAAACAAACCCCATAGCCAAAATCAAAAAAGTTTTCACATGACAAAAAAGTGCCCTGAGCTGCTGCCCAATAAAAGGGATATTCAGTCCCATAAGGATCCACCTTGTTCTTTAAGTATCTTCTTTTTTTTTTTTTTTTTTTTTTTTTTTTAAACAAGGAACTCCTAAGTGCTGCATCCTTCCCACCTAGAAGGTAAAAACACTTACCTGTGGATCTGCTGTAGGGCAGGTACAGCAACAGGTGTGACAGAATCCTCACTGACATACACCTGTACATAAAGAAAAAACAGAGTAACCAACCCTTGTTTTCTATATAGGGGTAGCAAAAATGTTGGAAGGTAACCAAAGACCACCTCGCCATCTTCCAACTGCTAAAAGCCACCATTACTCTTACTAAAGAGAATTACATGGACACAGCATAACCCCAATCCTTGCTTGCAGGGAGAAGTACCCATTAAAGGCTTAACAACTTGATTTCTTCAGACACCTTCGCACATCACCTACAATGTTACGCAGACAAAGAATGACTGGGGATTGCGGGTAATGGGAGGAGCTTTGCTGGGGTATTCTTTGCCACCACCTGGTGGCCAGGAGTTGAATTCCCACTAGTAATTGAATGGATTCATGGACTCACCATGCCATTGGAAAGAAAAGACAGAGAGAGGGGAAGAGAGAAAGAGAGAACGGAAGAGGAGAGAAAATAGAGAAGAGACAGAAAAGAAAGAGAATAGAATAGAGAAAGAGAGAGAAAAAGAGAGAAAATAGAAGAGAGAAAGAGAGAGAGAAAGAAAGAAAGAAAGAAAGAAAGAAAGAAAGAAAGAAAGAAAGCATTTGACACCGTCCCACACAATAAACTTATTCACAAACTATATCTCCTTGGTCTAGATTCAAAAATTGTGAACTGGGTGGAATGCTGGCTTAAGGACAGAAAACAAAGTGTCTTAGTAAATGGAGTTCATTCAGCAGAGGGGGCTGTTACTAGTGGTGTTCCTCAGGGGTCAGTTCTGGGGCCTGTTTTGTTTAACATATTTATCTGCGATATCAGCAAAGGGCTACAGGGGAAAGTATGTCTCTTTGCAGATGATACAAAAATTTGCAACAGAGTGGATGTTCCAGGGGGGGTAGACAAAATGAGAAGTGATATACAACAATTGGAGGATTGGACAAATGACTGGGGTCTAAAGTTTAACACAGCAAAGTGTAAAATAATGCATTTAGGGAAGAAAAATCCAAATGTTAATTACAGACTCAATGACACTTTACTGACTGTTACAGACGAGGAACAGGACTTGGGAATTATTATTTCAGATGATTTAAAACTTAGTAAACAATGTAGTAATGCAGCGAGTAAGGCTAGCAGAATGCTTGGATGTATTGGTAGAGGTATTTGCAGCAGAAATAGTAAGGTTCTTATGCCACTTTATAGATCATTAGTTAGGCCTCATCTTGAGTATTGTGTGCAGTTCTGGAGACCATATCTTCAGAAGGATATTAACAAACTTGAATCTGTGCAAAGGAGGGCTACCAAAATGGTACATGGTCTAAAAAATAAAACTTACCAGGATAGGCTCAATGACCTAAATATGTATAGCTTAGAGGAGAGAAGGGAAAGAGGTGATATGATAGCAACTTTCAAGTACATTAAAGGGTTTAGTAAAACTGAGGCTGTGGGTATTTTACATAAAATGGAAAATTCAAGAACAAGGGGTCATGAGCTCAAGCTAAAGGGTAGTAGATTCAGAAGTAATTTGAGGAAGCACTTCTTTACAGAAAGAGTGATTGATTTATGGAATAAACTTCCTCAAGAGGTAGTAGCAACAAACACTGTGGGGGACTTTAAAAATGCATGGGACAAGCATAGGGCTATCCTACGAACTAGATAAGTTTATACTGTTAGGTAAGGTCGGGCAGACTTGCTGGGCCTATGGCTCTTATCTGCCGTCAATATCTATGTTTCTATGTTTCTATGAAAGAAAGAAAGAAAGAAAGAAAGAAAGAAAGAAAGGAAAGAAAGAGTGAGAGAGAGAGAGAAAGAGAGAACGGAAGAGAAGAGAAAATAGAGAAGAGACAGAAAAGAAAGAGAATAGAATAGAGAGAAAGAGAGAGAAAAAGAGAGAAAATAGAAGAGAGAGAGAGAGAGAAAGAAAGAAAGAAAGAAAGAGAGAGAAGTAGAGGAGAGAAATTGAGGCCAATTTATCAAAGGTCTTGCGGACCTGATCCAACAGTGTGGATCAGGTCCGCAAGCAGGGCTGGATTTCCCATTAGGCACAGTAGGCATGTGCCTACAGGCGCCTTGCAGTGAGGGGCGCCTGCCTGTCAGTAATAAAAAAAAAAAAATTAAATTTTTTTTTTTTTTTTTTATGAGGGCATTTATTTTAGTAAAAATTGTGCTGCCAGATGCCTACAAAGTCGAGTGTTTCATTGGGAATATGTTACAGCAGTTGAGGGAGCCATGAAGGAGAGAGGGGCAAAGATTAAAACTAAAGCTCTCCCATTTTTGCCAGGCATGTTTAGTTTCACTTTTATTTTATGTACTTCTGTTGCCTCACACAGCCAAGCTCCATGCTGATGTGGTGCAGAAACTTTTGTTGAGGAATGAAAGCTTCAGAACAGGTTAGGACTGTACAAGGCTTCTAATGCTGCCTAGAATGAAAACATAACAAGCAGAGCACTTTAACCCCTTGGCTACCAGAGAGGGTTGCAGTGTATTCACTTGTTATGTGCTGTTGGGCATTTTTATAGCCAGGGGGTTAAATTCTGCTTCAGGATGAATGTTTTTGTGCCTACAGCCACCTGAGATGTAAATCCGGCCCTGTCCGCAAGACCTTGCTGAATGCGGAGAGCAATACGCCCCCTGCAGACTCGCGGCCAATGGTCCGCCATCAGGAGTTGTCAATCAACCGAATCGTACTCGATCGGGTTGAATTGTGGCGATTCCTGTCCGCCTGCTCAGAGCAGGCGGACAGGGTTATGGAGCAGCGGACTTTAGTCTGAAGACTCGCCAGAAACACGGCCCTTCAAGCTCCATTCGGAGCTTGATAAATGGGCCTCAGAGAGTGAGAGAGAGAGAAAGAGAGCATTTGCAAGATATAAAAAAAAATCCACAACTCTAATAAATGCTGCTCAAAATAGGAGAAAATTGAAATGTAAAATATCAAAAATATAGAGAAATCTTGTGAAAGTGGGGTGAAAAAGATTTTTGGATGTTTGTGGTGTATTTATTTTTTCAAATTTTCCCCATGCAAGTTTTAAGGTGTGTTTTACACCGCAAATACATTTGAAACCCTTGTAATAAACAAGAGATTGTGGAGTTTCTGTACAGATTAAAACAATGTGATTCACTTTACCTGGGAATTCTGATACATTGTGACAGAGCCCTAACAGCAGTTACTGACAATTATAACAGCATGATCAAGGGTTATCCTTCCTAAAGTCTGAGGGCCCCAATGCCTGCTATAGTGCTAGATTACAAGTGGAGTGCTAATTTATTGCACGCCTGTAAATGGACAAATCCGCCTGTTTATGGGCGCGAAAAATAACCAGCTATTACAAGTGGCTGGTGATTGCTACCACGAGCTTTTGGTAGCAATTAGCACTCAGAAAATTAATCAGAGATCAGGTCAGTTTCTAGAAGTGCCCCAAATGCCCCCAAAATAAAGGTTATTTTAGTTTTTTTATGAAAAATAATGTAGCTTTTATTTTCATAAAAAACTACTGTACTAGGCAGTTTTTAGTGGTTAAAAGTGGCTGTGTGGGGTGTTAGAAAAAAAACAAAAAACGGCACTGAAATGTGCCTTTACATTGCGGTCTATGGGAACTGTGTGTTCCCTCTAAATATATATGTATATGCTTATATACATAAATAGTATGTGTATATACATATATTAACACATAAATATATATGTATATAGTCTTAAAAATGAAATTTAGTAAAAAATCCAATACTAAAAACAAAAAGCCCCCTTCCAAACAAATATGCTTAAAAATCAAAGTAGCTTTATAAAACAAAAAGCCTTCCTGAAACTCCTAAATAAAAAAACAACTAAAAAACCCTAAAAAATAAATATCTCCCCTAAAAAAGCACTAGCACCAGTATATTCTGTATCTCTACAGGGCCTCAATTATAAATGAAGTGTCATGAAATATCAATGGTTTTGTTAGTTCATTAAAAGATCTATCACAATCTGCCCTGTGTCCCAGGATGCACTCCTGAAAAGCCTCTGACTTATTTTACTGTAGTCAAGTAAAAACATATGTAAATGAGCCCTTGCACAATTCAACCAATCACTGTGTATCTTGTAGGAGTGTCAGAGTTCTGCATTGCACAGAACATACAGCAGCCTAGTCTAGACGCTACCAAGTTCAGATATAAATTAGAGAAGAAACAGGCACAATAAATAATGAAAGTTTTTTTTCTATTTTGCATAAGAAACTATTTTATGGGGAATTAACATTTTGAGATTAGCAGGAAATGCAAGTTTGTGCACAACAGATGCTGCTGTGGTAATATTTTGTGATAAAACAGAGCAAAGAAAATGTTGTCTAATTTTATTTTAATTAATAATGCAAACCATTTTCAGGAGGTGATCCCCAAAATATCAAATGTTCAACCAATATCTTGTTCTGCAATATAATAAAATAAACATTCTCTCTGGGGCCAATATTTGAATAATTCTGTTTCATAGTCCAATTCCAAATTAAAGGAACATAGAACAGTCCATCGTACATACAAAAGAGCACCAATTAAACTTGTTAACGTTTTCTTTTTGCTCAACATGTCTGTGTCTAGATGGTAAGTTCCCACGGGAATAGGGCCCTCAACTCCTCTTGTATGAATTTGTCAAATTTTGTCTTGTCTCTTTCATAGTTTTATTTAAACAAATTGCACTATTGGACAGTGCTGTGGAATATATTGGCCCTATATAAATAAAGTATAATAATAATAATATTATTATAATAATAATAATAATACCCTGTTATCAATAGCTCTCTGGTAGATAAGAATAATTGCTACAGATCTCTCCACCAGCATTAAAACAAAATGTAGCTTTACTTAGGATAATAATAATAATATAATTGTGACAGATTAAAAAAATACTTAAATCTTGATCAGCACATTTTCTGTAGACATTGGAATGCAACATCTGAATCCTAGGTTTGTTTATTATCAGGCAGGAACGCTGTATCTCTTTATATAGAGCAGAGTTGCAACAGTCTTGTATATATCCCTTTGTATAACAGAGGACGCATATAGGTGGTCCATCACCTCGTAAACCTTACTCTTCCCGGACCCAGACTCCCTACTGTGTTTTATCCTCAGTCACTTTCCTGATTATCTCACAGACAAGAGAATACCTGACATGCAAATCTTCTGCTGTCCATGTTAAACTATTAATCCTTTCACTGCCAGAGTGCCCGGCAGGGAATCTTGTGTAGACCTTATGGCACATAAACATTATAAGATTATGCAACCTCTATGATGTCTTCAGTTGTCTTATCAATATAATTTTCAGTAATGGACACGATATAGGAAACACTGCTCCCTTATATCTATTCTCATTATTACTTTAGTCACAAGTAGAGTCTTGCTGTCCAACAATTGCATCAATAATGATAATTATTATTATCATTTATTTGTATAGCGCCACCAAATTCCGTAGCGCTGGGTAATAATTATGTTTTCTGCTACCTATCCAAGACTAGAATGGAGTCATATATGTTATGTGGGTGGGGTCATGTAATGTGGGTGGAGTCACTAACATTCAGTGGGAAGGGCTGAACAATTGTGGGTGGAGTTAGCAGCATGGGTGGAAGCTCCCAAACAATTATGATCCAGCTATATTTGGGACAGTTGGTGGCTCCATCTCTTGGGTTCCATCATATTTGTTTTCTAATAACATTGTAATCTACTTTAATCCATTACAAGAGCTGAGCTAAGCACTTCACTTGGCATTTTAGGGGTTCTCAAATTCAAAGTAATTCCAGTCTATAAAAATGTATTTTTTTAATCATGTGGCCACTCATAAACTGCACTAATACTTTGTGTTTATACAACTGAACAGGGATTCTAATCAATCAGAAATTACCTTTTAAATATCTTTTTTTCCGGATTTCTTGACCAAGTGAAAATCTATTATGCAGCTTCTTTGCACATGCTCAGTTCAGATAATAATTCACTTCCTGGTTTTAGTAACAGTGAAGGGACATAAACCCCATATTTTTTCTTTCATGATTTAGATAGAACCTACAATTTTAAACAACTTTCCAATTTATTTCTATTATCAAATTTTTGAAGTTTTCTTGTTATTCTTTGTTGAAAAGCAGTGACGTAAACTCAGGTGCACGTCAGCAGCACTATATGGCAGGAGCACTAGATTGCAGCATTACTTCCTGTAATGTAGTTTACTTCCTGCAATGTTGGAGCTCACTAAACAAAAAAACAAACAAAAAAGGCCCTTATACATACTACTTATATTTATGTATAAAATCAGTTTAGTTCAAGCTATAAAATAGATTTTAGCTAGAATATACCAATAAGTGCACAACTCCTATACTGTTATTGGTGGACAGCAGCATAGCACACACAAACAAAAACAAACAGCAATACATACTGTAATACCTTTTTAATATGTCCACTTTGCATGCAACAATGAAAAGACATTAACATCATTTTAAATTGACTTGTTTTAAAATTAGTTTACCTTAAAGGGATACTAAACCCATTTTTTTTTCTTTCATGATTCAGATAGAGCATGCAATTTTAAGCCACTGTCTAATTTACTCCTATTGTCAATTTTGTATTTGTTCTCTTGCTATCTTTATTTGAAAAGCAGGAATGTAATGCTTAGTAGCCGGCCCATTTTAGGTTCAGCACCCTAGATAACGCTTGCTAATTGGTGGCTACATTTAGCAAACCAATAAGCAAGCACTACCTAGGTGCTGAACTAAAAAGCATTCCTGCTTTTCAAATAAAGATACCAAGAGAATGAAGAAAAATTCATAATAGGAGTAAATTAGAAAGTGGCTTAAAATCACATGCTCTATCTGAATCATTAAAGAAAAAAATCTGGGTTTAGTATCCCTTTAATCGCTTTCTTATGAATTATCATTAACTACAAAATAAGATGATTATAAATAAAGTTTAAAGGGATACTGAACCCAAATTTTTTTAGAGCATGCAATTTTAAGCAACTTTCTAATTTACTCCTATTATCAATTTTTCTTCGTTCTCTTGCTATCTTTATTTAAAAAAAAGAAAAGCCATCTAAGCTTTTTTGGGTTCAGACTCTCAAGAGCACTTTTTGATTGGTGGATGAATTTATCCACCAATCAGCAAGGACAACCCAGGTTGTTCACAAAAAAATGGGCCGGCATCTAAACTTAGATTTTTGCATTTCAAATAAAAATACCAAGAGAATAAAGAAAATTTGATAATAGGAGTAAATTAGAAAGTTGCTTAAAATTTCATGCTCTATCTGAATCACGAAAGAAAAAATTTGGGTTCAGTGTCCCTTTAACAAATACATTACTTAATATGACAGTACAAACTAGGAGCTTTGATGTTTATGTAGCGACCTGTCATGCTATGGCATATGCACACACAAAAAACGATGAATTATAAAGAAGAAAAAAAAAAGAACATTTACAAACATCAGACACAATAGCAGCCAATCCAGAGCTGATATATAAGTGCATATTTGGGAAGTACATACATAGGCAGCAGTGAACTGCAAGAGGAACCTCCAGATGGAGAGTGGAACAGTTATCCTGGAGATAAGAGACATTGGTCTAAGTTTAACAAAATATTGTTTTAGCTTCTGCTTTGTATAGAGTGCAGCTATGTGTTACTTACAATAAGGATGCAGGCGTCTCAGAAAAACAAAAAATATATAGGTTATCACTGGGGGGTCATGTCATGTGACCAGCCCTATTGCAGTTAATCTGAAGATTCTCAAATTATCATACCAGCTGCAAACCCGGACTTAGAGCTTGATTATGAGTGGAGCGTAATCGTTTGTGTGCGAGCGTTATCAGGTTTATCGTGCCTGTTTGAGCGCATCGGGTTAGCACTTGTATTACAAGTTAAAAGTAAACGCATCAAAAATACATTACAAAGTACAGTTACACTCATAATAACACCATCTAATAAAAAATATTAAAAAGAATATTGCTCACAAAAGTTATAAGGGCTTAAACATATGAGGTCTCAGGTGTTAGAAAAAAAAAATCAGGCAAAGGGTTTTAATATAGACAACATACATACATACACATGTCTAAAGATGTATATATATAAATATATATGTATATTTAAATGTTTAGATGTGTGTACATATGTATTTATGTATTTATATGTGTATATTTGTATTTACAGACATATATATAGTATATATATATGTAATATACTGTATTATAATATATATAGTAATATATATGTAATATACTATATATAATATATATATATATATATATATATATATATATATAGTAATATATATATATATATATTATTTATAAAATATTTTACCAGGAAGGATATATTGAGATTTCTCTCGTTTTCAAGTATGTCTGATATATATATATATATATATATATATATATATATATATATATATATATATATATATATATATATATATATATATATATATATATAGTATATATGTGCACACATTGGAGCCCTTTGCAGTTAAAGGGACATGAAACCCAAATTTTTTCTTTCGTGATTTAGAAAGAGCATACAATTATAAACAACTTTCTAATTTACTTCTATTATCTATTTTGCTTCATTCTCTTGGTATTCTTTGCTGAAAAGCATATCTAAATATGCTTAGTAGCTGCTGATTGGTAGCTGCACATAGATGCCTCCTCTGATTGGTTCACTGTGTGCATTGCTATTTCTTCATTAAAGTATATCTAAAGAATAAAGCAAATTAGGTAATAGAAGTAAATTGGAATGTTGTTTAAAATTATATTCTCTACCTTAATCATGAAAGAAAATGTTTGGGTATAGTGTCCCTTTAAGTAGATGAAAACATGTAAAATATTTATGCAATATTCATTTTTAATAACGTGTTATACTGTGTATTTACTGTAAATATTTCACATTCTAATGTTCTGTACACAGCGGAATATGTTCTATGTATTTCTAAATAGATATTCATATATATATATATATTTATATATAGGTATAGATATATATTAAACCAAAAACTCATCAGATATATGTAGGAATATGTATTTATTAATAAATAGAACATATTCTTCTATGTGAAAAACATTGGATTGTGAAATCTTCTTATTTTTATGTTGGGTTAGCACCCTTAAGAATATGTGTTCAGGTCAGCGCGGGAGTGGGTGGTGTTTTTACTTTTTTTTCTTCATTGATTTCTATGGGGGAATAGGTTATCGCATGCACGATATTCTAAGTTCGGCTTTTTCCGCTCGTCGGGTTAGTGTGAGATCGATAACTTTTTACTTTCAACTGATAATACGAGTGCAACCCGACGCTTGCAAAATGTTTACTTCTAGCACAATTAACTCTTGAACGGGAGCGTTAATTAGTGCTCCACTTGTAATCTGGCTCTTAGTAATTGTGTGATCAGAAACTCATCAGCCAATTGTCTTTATAAAGGGATGTTACTCATAATCACCTAGATTACGCGTTTTACGTTATGAGTCAAATAGCAGCGTTGTGGCCCATAACGCATCATTTTCCCTAACGCAGCCATTACAAGTCTTGTCGGTATAGGTGTACCTTTTAGCCTGTAACGCAACATCAGAACCGCACTATATACAACCGTGTTTGTATATTTTTTTTGGAGCAAAAGAGCTGTTTAACTCAGGGCAATGCCCCCCAAAAGGCCCTTTTAAGGGCCCTTAGTAGTTTATTCTTGATTAGGCTTTTTTATTTTGAGGTGTTTTTTTTTTGTTTTTAAAGGGTATTAGAATAGGAATAATCTTTATTTATTTTTTTTGGAAAATTTAGTTTTTTTTTGTAATGGTAAGCTAGCTACAATGTAACTATTAGTTGTATTGTAGCTACCTTAGGGTTTATTTTATAGGTAAGTATTTAGTTTTAAATAGGAATTATTTAGTTAATAATTGTAAATTTAATTTAGATCTAATTTCATTATGTTAAAGTTAGGGGTGTTAGGGTTAGGGTTAGGATTAGGTTTAGGGTTACGTTAGGGTTAGGTTTAGGGGTTAATAGTTTAATTTAGGTTGTTGCGATGTGGGGGACTGGTGGTTTAGGGGTTAATAGGTTTATTTAGTGGTAGAGATGTGGGAGGCCAGAGGTTTAGGGGTTAATAACTTTATTTAGTTGCGGCGATGTTGGGGAGCGGCAGAATAGGTGTTAATAACTTTAGTATAATGGTGGCGATATCGGGAGCGGAACATTAGGAGTTAATAATTTTATTTAGATGGAGGTGATATTGGGAGCAGCAGATTAGGGGTTAATAACTGTAGGCAGGCGTCAGCAATGTCAGGGGCAGCAGATTAGGGGTGTTTAGACATGGGGTTTATGTTAGGGTATTAGGTTTAAATTGTATTTTCTTTTTCCCCATAGACATCAATGGGGCTGCGTTACGGAGCTTTTGTTTCCGCGATCGCAGGTGTTAGACTTTTTTTTGCTGGCTCTCCCCATTGATGTCTATAGGGAAAGCGTGCACGAGCACGTTAAAACAGCGCTTGTTTTTGGTGCGGTATGGAGCTCAACGCAGCCATATCACCCGCACAAGCCGGATTTTTTTAAACTTGTAATGGCAGCGCTACAGGGGGTTAAATAACTCAACTTTTGTTGCGTCTTTACTTTCCCTATAGCGCTCAAAACTAGTAATCTAGGTGAAAGTGTTTAAACCCTTAATGACACACGTCTTCCAGGGTACGTCATACACAAACTGGTCTTTAAAGACCAGAGACGTACCCTGTACGTCGTTAGGGGTTTAAAGCAGCTGGAAGCGATCCTGACCGCTTCCAGCTGCTTTCAAGGTATTGCTGTGAAGCCTCGATATTGAGGCATCACTGCAATATCTTTTTTGGCACACCAGCGATGGTGCCGATCGTTGGTGGGTGGGAGCAGCTGCAGGGAGATGGGTGGGCGGCCCATCGCTGGACTAGTTCCGGCAAGGTGGGCGGGAGCGTGCGCGCGTGCACGAGGCGCGCGTGCGCGTGCATGATTCACATGTGCGTGCACGAGGGGAGTGCACGATCACTCATATTTCTATGGGAGAGGGAGGAGGGAGAGGGAGTTAGAGGGGAAATATTTCTTTGTAAAGGGGATCTGGGAGGGGTAGGAGGTACTAGATTGAGGGGGGAGGGGGGGCAGCTACACTACAGAAAAATGGGGTTAAATAAAAAAAATAAAAAAAAGCACATTTTGTTAAGAAATTGGGTACTGGCAGGCAGCTGCCAGTACCTAAAATGGCCACAAATAGGAAGAGGGGGAAGTAAAGAGAGCTGTTTGGGGGGGATCGTGGAGTTTGGGGGGTTAGGGGGGGAACCTACACTGCAGAAACTATGAATGTATTTAAAAAAAAATGTTTCCAAAAAAAAAACGGCTTTTATTTTAGTACTGGCAGGTTTTCTGTCAGTACTTAAGATGGCGGTGACAATTGTGGGATGGGGGAGGGTATAGAGCTGTTAGTGAGGGGTCAGGGAGGAATCAGGGGGGGGGATGTGTCATTTGGGAGACCGATCTCTACACTAAAGCTAAAGTTAACCCTACAATCTACCTAATTAACCCCTTAACTGCTGGGCATAATACAAAGTGTGGTGCGCAGGGACATTTAGCTGCCTTCTAATTATCAAAAAGCAATTTAAAAGCCATATATGTCTGCTATTTCTGAACAAAGGGGATCCCAGAGAAGCATTTACAACCATTTGTGCCATAATTGCACAAGCTAATTGTAAATAATTTCAGTGAGAAACCTAAAGTTAGTGAAAAAGTTAGCGATTTTTTTTATTTGATCGCATTTGGCGGTGAAATGGTGGCATAAAATATACCAAAATGGGCCTAGATCAATACTTTGGGTTGTCTACTACACTACACTAAAGTTAAAATAACCCCTACAAGCTCCCTACAAGCTACCTAATTAACCCCTTCACTGCTAGACATAATACACGTGTTGTGCGCAGCAGCATATAGCGGCCTTCTAATTACCAAAAAGCAAAGCCAAATCCATATATGTCTGCTATTTCTCAAGAAAGGGGATCCCAGAGAATCATTTACAACCATTTGTGCCATAATTGCACAAGCTGTTTGTAAATAATTTCAGTGAGAAACCTAAAGTTTATGAAAAAGTTAGTGATTTTTTTTATTTGATTGCATTTGGCAGTGAAATGGTGGCATGAAATATACCAAAATGGGCCTAGATCAATACTTTGGGTTGTCTACTAAAAAAAATATATACATGTAAAGGGATATTCAGGGATTCCTGGCAGATATCAGTGATCCAATGTAACTATCGCTAATTTTGAAAAAAAAAATGGTTTGGAAATAGCAAAGTGCTACTTGTATTTATGGCCCTATAACTTGCAAAAAAAAACAAAGAACATGTAAACATTGGGTATTTCTAAACTCAGGACAAAATGTAGAGACTATTTAGCATGGGTGTTTTTTGGTGGTTGTAGATGTGTAACAGATTTTGGGGGTCAAAGTTAGAAAAAGTGTGTTTTTTCAATTTTTTCCTCATATTTTATAATTTTTTTATAGTAAATTATAAGATATGATAAAAATAATGGTATCTTTAGAAAGTCCATTTAATGGCGAGAAAAACGGTACAGTAAATGAGTAAGAGGAAAATTACAGCTAAACACAAACACCGCAGAAATGTAAAAATAGTCCTGGTCCTTAAGGGAAAGAAATTGAAAAATGGCCTTGTCCTTAAGGGGTTAACTAAAGAAAAAATATTAAGAAAAAAAAAACTAGATATAATGTATTGTGCTGTAAAATATACCTGAATATAGTGTTTATCTCACTATCCTCAGAGTGGTTGAAATGCCTCCATTATATACTGTAGTCAAACTCACTGACCCTGCAAGGTGCTCTATAGTTATTGCTAAAATCAAAACAAAAAGGATGTGCATGTTAAATAAATAAAACATTAGAAGATCAATTATTTACTGTAACTAACACATGATTCAGAATTCATGTGTTGTATTAGATCAGGGTCGTTGTTATATTTTGTTATGCATATGTGTAATGTGTACATAAGACCTTTTTGTATTGTATTATTGCTCATATTAATGTAATAATAATAATAATAATTAAAAGGATGCTTCTGAGCCTTACTTATATGTCCCTTTAGTAATTGAGATTCCATTACAGGGACATTTTTGTTTTCATGATTCAGATCATATCATTTAAACAACCTTTTAGTTTACTTCTATTAGCAAATTAGCTTCATTCTCTTGATATCCTTTGTTGAAAGAGCAGCCCTGCACTACTAAGAACTAGCAGAAGAAACATATATGTACAGCCACCAATCAGCAGCTAGCTCCCAGTAATGCACTGCTGCTCCTGAGCCTACTCAGGTATGCTTTTTAACAAAGGATACTAAGAGAATAAAGCAAATTAGATAAAAGAAGTACATTGAAAAGTTGTTTAAAATTGCATGCTCTGTCTCAATCATGAAATTTTAATTCTGACTTTGCTATCCCTTTTATGAAATAAACCTCTGTTCTTGGCCATAACACCTATGTTTTATAGATCTATAGAGATTGCCAGTGACGTCCCCAGTGAATCTACACTCATTCCCATTAGAACCACACGTTCTTGACATTTGCATTTATAGGTAACTGCTTCTCTAGTGTTAACACTGAACTCTTTGAAATGAAAAGACCCCGCTTCACAGTCAGTGATCAGGCGTAGAAGAGCCCAAAATTATCTGTGAAGGATTCCCACAGAGAAACTTGCAAATCCCTTTCTAAGCCATTTTGGATCAGCAAAGAATCTAGTATAGATAAGGCCCTCCCCTTATTCCTGCTGTTTGTTTTGCTGACCCGGAGATGAGGGGGTTGCACAAGGGGGTAGGGAAAGTGGAGAACTGACTGAGGAATTTCAGGCAAGGTTGGAGTCTCTAGGTTCACTTTAATGGTCTCATCATGAGGCCTGCCATAAAGATTAGTCTAATTGATGACAAGAGCCGTGGGAATCCACATAGCAGAGAAGCCACCTACCAAACAAAAAGAGGAAGGGAGGCTTTGTTATGGAGGCTTTATGCACCTTTTAAAGGCAGAGGTCCACCCAAAAACATTCTATGTATAGAGCAGTAAATTATTCCTGTGTAACAATATCTCTGTCAGGCGCACCTTTAAAGGGTGCAAGACCATAATATGAGTCCGTCAGTAAAATGATGATTCTTTTGTGTTGCTTCAAGAAATAGACCCTTGTAAATAGCCAGGTTAAACACAGGAAGCAAAGTGATAAACTTGATGGTTACATTTGCAATGCAAGTAACAAAGCAAAGTCAACATATCCAAGAAACCTTTCAGTTTACTTCTGTTATTAAATTTACTTTGTTTTATTTGTATCTATTGTTGAAAAGCATACCTAGGTAGGCTCAGGAGCTCCAAAGCACTCCTGAAAGCTAGTGCTGATTGGTGGCTACACACATAGGGCAAGATTACAAGTCACACGTTATCAGTTTATCGAAGGCGATATGTTTTTTTCGCAATCAATTTCCATTGTGCAGGAATTACAAGTCTTGAGAAATCGTGTGCATTTGCCTTTTAGGCAACAATCCTTTCCGCGCTCGAAGAGCTGTAGTTAACAGTTTTGCACAACATAAAAGTTTCACAAAAGACTTCAAAAATACATTACAAAGTACACTAACAGTTATATGAACACTGTCTAATAAAAATTTATTTATAAAAATATTGCACAAAAAAGTTGTAAGGGATCAAAGGGAACAAAAGCAGACACAGGGATTTTACATTGACATACATACACATATATAGAGACACATGCATTTATATGTATAGAAAATAGATATGTTTAAGTATGGCGATAGTGAAAAATTTTCAATATCTCATATAGATCTCGAGATAGCTATATATATATATATATATATATATATATATTAGCCCCTTAACGACCAAGGACGTACAGGGTACGTCCTACAAAAACTGTCAGTTAATGACAAAGGATGTACCATGTACGATATTGAGGCATCACTGCAATACCTTTTTTTATCCACCGATGCACAGAGAGCCACTCTGTGGCCCTCTCTGCATCGGCCAGCGATGGTGCCGATTGTTGGTGGATGGGAGCCATAGTAGGGAGGCGGGTGGGCAGCCCATCGCTGGATCACTTCCTGATCCACTGCGCACAAGTGGGGGGCAGGAGCATGCGCTCGGGTGTGTGCGCGCACGTTAGTACTTTAAAATAAATGACATTGAAGGTGATGGGATTGAGGGAGAGGGAAAGGAAGGGTTAAAAATGTTAAGAAAGGGATCTGGGAGGGGGTAGGCTGTGGGGGGAGGGGGCAGCTACACTACAGAAAATTGGCTTTTTTGCCAAAAAATAAATAATAAAAAGCATTTTTTTTTAGCAAACTGGGTACTGGCAGACAGCTGCCAGTACCCATTTTTTTTTTTTTTTTGATCACCTTTGGCGGTGAAATGGTGGCATGAAATATACCAAAATGGGCCTAGATCAGTACTTTGGGTTGTCTACTAAAAAAATATATATATATACAAGGGATATTCAGGGATTCCTGACAGATATCAGTGTTACAATGTCATTATTGCTAATTTAAAAAAAAAATGGTTTGGAAATTGCAAAGTGCTACTTCTATTTATTGCCCTATAACTTGCAAAAAAAAAAAAAACAAAGAACATGTAAACATTGGGTATTTCTCAGGACAAAATTTAGAAACTATTTAGCATGGGTGTTTTTTGGTGGTTGTAGATGTGTAACAGATTTTGGGGGTCAAAGTTAGAAAAAGTGTGTTTTTTTCCATTTTATCATCATATTTTATAAAAAATTTTATAGTATATTATAAGATATGATGAAAATAATGGAATCTTTAGAAAGTCCATTTAATGGTGAGAAAAACGGTATATAATATGTGTGGGTACAGTAAATGAGTAAGAGGAAAATTACAGCTAAACACAAACACTGCAGAAATGTAAAAATAGCCCTGGTCCCAAACGGACAGAAGATTGAAAAGTGTTGTGGTCATTAAGGGGTTAATATATATATATATTTCACAATAAATAGAAATATCAATCCAAAAATCATCACATATATAGAGAAATATTTATTTATAAATAAATAGAACATTTTCCGTTTCGCAATATAAAATATTTGCATTTTCATGTACACTTTTCAAGGAGAATACGTCATGGGCTTTGTGCAACATATTAGGGTTTTAGTGTGTTTTTTTTCTATTTGTCTTCTCCATTGACTTCTATGGGGAATACGTGAATGCGCACACTATTTGGCTGTTTACATTACACGGCTTAAAGCGCACGCAAAGTAAGTTATTTTGCAACTTGTAATAGCTACACAACTCCAAATGTGAAAAAGCCATAGCGTGTGTGGTGTTTTCGCAACTGATTTGCCGCAGACTTTAAAGGTATGTGAAGTCAAAAATTATTAATTATTCAGATAGAGCATGCCATTTTCAACAACTTTCCAATTTACTTCACTGATCTAATTTGCTTCATTCTCTTGGTATCCTTTATTGAAGGAGCAGCATTGCACTACTGGGAGCTAGCTGAACACAGAAGGTGAGTCAATCACAGAAGGTATATATGTACAGCCACTAATCATCAGCTAGCTCCCAGTAGTGCACTACTGCTCCTGAGCATAAGTATGCTTGTCAACAAAGGATACCAAGAGAATAAAGCAAATCAGATTATAGAAGTACATTAGAGATTTGTTTAAAATTGTATACTATATCTGAATCATGAAAGAAACTTTTTAGGTTTTATGTCCCTTTAACTATAGTTTTGTAGGGGTAAACACATAGCTATATGCAAGCAATTTTTTATGCACTGTTATGTCCCTTTAAATGACACTGGAAAGCCCATTTTTGTTTTTAATTTTTTTTTCTTTGCTAAAAGCAAAATATGTTCTTTTCAACCTATGTGTGTGTGTGAATATATGTGTATGAGTGTGTGTGTGTATGTATGTGTTTATAAATGTGTGTGTGTAAATATATGTGTATGAGTGTGTGTGTATGTATGTGTTTATAAATGTGTGTGTGTAAATATGTGTATGAGTGTGTGTGTATGTATGTGTTTATAAATGTGTGTGTGTAAATATGTGTATGAGTGTGTGTATATATGTGTTTATAAATGTGTGTGTGTAAATATATGTGTATGAGTGTGTGTGTATGTGTGTGTTTATAAATGTGTGTGTGTAAATATATGTGTATAAGTATGTGTTTATAAATGTGTGTGTGTGAATATATGTGTATGAGTGTGCGTGTATGTATGTGTTTATAAATGTGTGTGTATAAATATATGTGTATGAGTGTGTGTGTATATGTATGTGTTTTTAAATGTGTGTGTGTAAATATATGTGTGTGTTAATGTGTGTGAGTATGTATGTGTTTATACATGTGTATGTGTGTAAATATATGAGTGTGTTAATATGTGTGTGTATGTATGTGTTTATAAATGTGTGTAAATATATGTGTATGATTGTGTGTGTATGTGTATGTGTGTATAAATGATCATGTATGTAAGTGTGTTTGTGTTAATATGTGTATGAGTATGTGTGTGTGTAAATGGGTGTGTATGATTGTGTTGGTGTATAAATGATTATGTGTGTATGAGTGTGTATGTATGTGTGTGTGTTTGTGTATAAATGTGTTTGTGTATGTATATGATAGTGTCTGTTCGTGTGTGTGTGAATAATATATGTGTATGAGTGTGAGTGTGTATATGTATGTGTGTATCAATGTTTATGTGTGTAAATATGTGTGCATGAGTGTGTGTATGTATAAATTTGTGGAAATACTGTATATGTGTGTGTGTAAATGTGTATGTGACTGTCTTAATGCGTTTGTACATGTGTATGTGTGTGTGTGTGTAAATATGTGTGTGTATGTATGTGTGTGTAAGTATGTGTATAAGTGTGTGTGTATAAATGTGTATGTGTGTGTATGAGACTACCTGTATGTGTGTACATGTGTATGTGTGTGTGTAAATATGTATGTGTGTGTAAATATGTGTATGTGTGTGTGTGTAAATGTGTATGTGTGTGTATGAGACTGTCTGTATGTGTATGTGTGTGTGTGTAATTATGTATGTGTATGTAATTATGTGTATATTGTGTATTATGTGTATAAGTGTGTGTGTAAAAGTGTATGTGTGTGTATGAGACTGTCTGTATGTGTATGTGTAATTATATGTATGTATGTGTGTGTGTGTAATTATGGGAGCAGCTGACTTTGCCATTTGAAATGTTAAAATGTGTAGAGTGTGTGTGTATAAATGTGTGTGTATGATTGTCTGAGTGTATGTATGTGTGAATAAATGATTATGTGTGTATGAGTGTGTATGTATGTGTGTGTGTGTGTGTATAAATGTGTTTGTGTATGTATATGATAGTGTCT